>NW_016819049.1:1661535-1777001 GCF_001698545.2 Rhinopithecus bieti
CCCACAATCCCCCCACCCCCAGACTGACCCAGTCTGGCCAATCAGCATAGCTTGTCCTCCAGGTTTCAGTGATTGCTCAGAGGTGGTCATGTGACCCAAGACCATCCAATAAGCCTTGACTTTGGGATTTTGTTGGAACTCCTAGGAAAAGAAGCTCTCCTTCCACTGGATTTGAAATGAGCAAGACGTCAGTCTGCAGCTGCATGTCCCTGCCCTGCTGTCACATGGAGAGTGGCTGCCGAGGACTGAAACTCACAAGGAGGGAGGCAGAGGACACGGATGTAGTGAGACATGGTCCTAACAGCATCATTTGAGCCCTGGCTTCAGCCCTGCCTGCCTTGAAACCAATAAATAGGCCCCATATCGCCAATATATTAGAAAACAATAAAAAAAGCTAATAAATGGCCTATCTTGCTTAATCCAGTTTGAGTGTTGGCTCCCAAATGATGCAGCATCTGACCTCAGCTCAGCCTTTGCCCTCTCACCACCCACTGCAGCCAACCTTTACTTCTGACCCACCATTGGTTCTTGCTTACCTGGGCGCAACAGCTCCACCCTTCCCCAGCTGAGCTTGAGGGGCATGGGCCAGCAACCTGGTGGGCTAGCGTGTACCTCGGCCTTCTCAGCTGTCTGGCCCCTCCGAGGGTTATCTTTTTGGCTAATCTAGTGAAACCCCAGCAACCTTGGCTCAGATCCACTCACACTATCTGCACCCCTTACACTCCTGCCCATGCACCTTTGGTGTGATGGGGGAGACAGACACTAATGCATGAAAGAGAATGAATGATAGAGAATGACAGGTGCCCTGCTGATGGTCACCCTTAGCAACAACAACAGCAACAACAAAAGTAGCGAAAATCCCCTTGCTGAACAAGCCTAAACTCCGTTACCTGGAGAGCCAGTGTTGAGACGTCTGCAAAAGGATTATGCCCGCGTCTCCGGAAATCAAATTCAAGGGGTTCCAGTTGCTTTGATGGTAGTATTAGAAGCTCAGCTCATCTGAAGCTTGACGTTGTCCAGGAGATGCTCACCTGTGAGAGGGAAGCAGAGGCAGCCATGATTACCTGCCTGAGCTGAGGTCTCTTCTTTCTGTTTGAAGGGCTCTCCTGGCCCTGCAGGAGGCGAAGCCATAAAACCAAGACTGCAGGAGCCTGCAGGTGAGCATCAGGATTGGGGACTCAACATCTAGATCTGACTGAAGTAGCCTGGAAATAATTCTAAGACACAAAGGTATGCATGTGCCCATGTATGCGTGTGCTGAGTAAAAATACATAAGCATCATAATCCCTGCATCTAGCACAGGGCCCCTTGCAGAAGGGAGAGGAGGTTCAGCAAATGTTTCATGATTTGCTTTGATGTAAAACATAATTTGTACGTCTGAGTGCAAGGCAACTCCATGAGTCCAAGCAGATTGGAGAGAAGTTTCTTCCTCATATGAAAATGCATTCCTGGGATGCTCCATGCAGCCAGACCAATGGCCTCCTTTTACAAATAAGGAGACTGATACCCAGAGAGGGGCACTGACTTGCTCAAAGTCACAAAGCGAGTTGATGGCAGAGCAAGGCCTAAACTCTGGGTCTCTCCTGACTCATGCTGAGGCCTCTCTCTGGGGCCATACCCTTCTCTGTAGCTGTCAGGCTGAAGCAGCCCCAGGAGCATAGCAGGAGCCTGTTGCATGCTGTGGCGGCTGACGGGGGAGGATGCTTACCACCTCTACCCAGTCTTGGGCCTCAGCAGACAAATGTTCCCTGGCTCTGCTCAAGCCCAGACAGAGAACAGGAGGTTGCCCACAGTGGCCAAGAGCATGGGCTTTGGAGGCAGGTGAACCTTGGCCACAGGCGCAACCTCTTTCCAGAAGAGGCAAGTCAGGTGTCCTCTCAGAGCTTCAGACTCTTCGTTTGTAAAATAGGAATAATAACAGCATCTTTTCCTGAGGATTGCTAGGAATTAAAATGACCTTCATAAGTCCGTGAAGCCCACAGAGGAGCATTTGGCATCTAGAAATTGCTCAATAAATGTTAAGGAGGTGACTCAGAGGACAGTGCATGTGCATGTCAGGGGAGGTGAAACACCAGACTTGGGTTGCCTTGTGTTCCTGGCAAGCCTTTAGACAAACAGCATCTCTAAATTCCTCCAGACATTCCTCCCCTCTGCACCCACCTTCTCCCCTTTCTCTGCATCTCAGAGACCTGCGTGGGCCCCCAGATCAGCAAGCCTACCCCTCTTTCTAGGCTGGGAACCTCCCATCTGCCTAAGGATCCCCTTACCCCCATCACCAAGCACAGCCCACATTTCGCCAGCCAGTAAAATGCAAATGTCATTAGCACTGTGCAAGCTGGTGAGCACGAATGTCACACCAGACGGTGTGAACTGGGGAGCAGGGGGAGGGTGCATTTCCCAGGAGGGGTGGCATTCCCAGCATTTTCCAAAAGGGCATGATAAAGAAACAAATAAACGGCTGCAGGAAAGAGGTGACGACAGAGATTGTTTCAGCAGCAGCATACACAGCCATGCCATCCTTGCAGGCTCACCAGGGTCGCCCATGGTTCCTGCTTCAGCCTACCCTGTTCCAGTCCTTACTCTGGGCCTCTCCTCCCCAGCATCTCCTACTCCTCTCTGTACCCCACCATCACACATCTGATAAAGAGGCTCATCTGGGGACCCCCCTGGCCTCCATCTATCTCCCCCAACTTCCATGCTCCCTCAAACTGGCTGAGAGAACCAGATCACCCACCTAACTAACAGATCCATGGAGGGGGGAATCTTCACTCTGAGAAGGAGGTGACAGCTGTAGACCCGCAGGCAGGAGTCCTGGGTTCCAGTCCCAACACCACACTAACTTGCTGTGAACACTCAGGCACACCCTCACCTGCGTGAGGCCTCAGTTTCTCCATCTGTGAAAGGGGATCACGGACCCTCCGTCAGTCTGCCACCTCTCAGGCCAGCTTTGAAGCCTGTGCTTCTAATAACTCACAGGCAGAGGAGCTTCTCCTCCTCTAATTCCCCTGATAACACCCGCGGGCATGTGAAGGCTTCCTGGAGGAGGGGGCAGACATGGGTGTGTGGAGATGGCAGCAGAGTGCTGTGGGCCATGGGCCCACGGTGAGCACAGGCATGGAGATACTCAGATGTGGGAGTGGGGGGCAGGCATTTGAGACCACAGGCCAAGGCTGCCTGTGGGAGCTGAGTAGAAATGAGTATAAATGTCCCGTGGTCAGTGCTTTACGTGTGTCCACCCATTTCATTCTAACAGTGCTATCATCCCCGTTTTATTGATGAGAAACTGAAGCCTGGAGAAGCTAGGTAACTTTCAGATACACAGCTGTGAAATAGACTGGATTTGAACCCCTATTTGCTTTACGAGCGGAAGCTTTTGATCACTGTGGGGTGCTGCCACCTAGACTGTTTAAAATAGAGCGTGAACTAGAGACATTCAGGAGGGCATGTGTCACCCATGTATGCACATGACTGTCGGCAGCATGTGGGGGTGGGCATGCATCTGTGTGTGGTGGGGGAGGTATTCAGCGTGTGAACATGTGTCACTGTAAACGCACGTGTGTGTCATCCTCAAATAAACTTCCTTTCCCAAGTCCAGGCCCAGAAATGCCAGTTGGGGAGGATATGGCTGAGTGGTGGATGGGGCTGGGAGTGGACAGTCACAAGGCCCTGGTCATCCCACAGCAGCTCAGGAAGCCCAGCTCTGAGGGCTGTGATCCAGGCCTGGCCCACATCACCTATCTTCTGATCTCAGGCCCCTTGAGGCCAGGTCCCTCTCACTGAGGCCTGGCCTGGCTTTTTCCTTGGCTCTGTCTCCTTCCCTCTTTAGCTACCTGCTCCAACCAGGGGAATACATCCCGTAGATCAAGTCTGGCGTAAACACAAGGCTGCTGCCAGCAGGTAGGGAAGCCAGTGAGCATTGGCATCCACGGGGGAGGTGGGGAGAGCACAGCTGTGGCACAGCCCGACTTGCATTCCACCCCTGCCTCCACTGCTAGACACTGGCTCTGTGGTCGAGGCAGGCAACCCACCTCTCTGAGCCTCGGTGAAACCTCACAGAGCAGCTGAGATGCCTATCTTAGGTCAAGTTCATGCAAACTGTAAAGTGCAGTGACCACCAACAGAGTGATAGTTCTAATCCCCATGATCAAGATAACCCAGGAAACAGCAGAGAGTTCCCCAGGGAGCCTTGACTGAGAATTCAGCAGATCCCTTTACCTAAGTCCCTCTTTCCCCACCTCTGGGCCTCAGTTTCCTCATCTGCAAAATCCTCAGGATCAAAAACAGAGTGGCGTTCGGCCCCTTGGATGTCTCGTTTTCTTCACCATTATCCACGATGAACATCATAGCTGGAATTAATTTGCCAGAAACCAAAAGCCCATTCACGCTGCAGTAAACCAAATAAATGGTGCCCAGGACAAGGAAGTTTTATGGAAGAAGAGAGGAAAATAGTTTTGTCTGAGTCACTGATCAAGAAGAAATGTGACAATTCTCGGAAGACAGAAGGAAGCGTGCAGAGAGGGAGGGAAGGAGGGAAGGAGGGAGGGAGGGAGGGAGGGAGGGAGGAAGAGCTGTTGAAAGTAGGTAGAACTTGGACAGGTCTTCCCCGAAATTTGCATGGGGCTGGTCCTGAATTCAACAGAGAAGACAGGGAGTTCTGTTTCCTGGAGACCACGAGGAACATGAACATTCACTCATTTGGAAAGCATTAACTGAACACTTGCTATATACCTGAGATTCCAGGAGCACCAAGGATGAGACAGGCACAGATTACACCTTCAAAGGAGCTATTCACTGTTATGGGCAACAGAAGACAATGCCTGTGGGTCTGTAGTTCCAGGTGGCTAAGGAGGGGTTCATCAAATCATTATGAATTCAGAGGAGTGAGAGGCCCCAGGGAAGGCTTCCTGGAGGAAGGAGAAGATTGGAATGTATGAAGATGTGGAAGGCACTATAGACAGAGAGACCAGGGCAAACAAAGGCACAGGGGTACCCACATGTGGGTGGGTATTCAAGACCATGAGCCAAGCCCGCCTGTTGGGGCAGAGTGGGAAGTGAGACAGAAGTGGAAGGCAAGGGGTGGATGGTTAAGGTCCTTGAATGCCAGGCCAAGGATGATGAAATTTATCCACAGGCAATGGGGAGCCACTAAAGATCACAAGGCAGAAATGTGCTTCCGGGAGGTTAAAAGCAGCAAGAAGGCTGGGCACAGTGGCTCATGCCTATAATCCCAGTACTTTAGGAGGCTGAGGCAGGTAGATCATGAGGTCAGGAGATCAAGACCATCCTGGCTAACATGGTGAAACCCTGTCTCTACTAAAAATACAAAACATTAAATAGGCGTGGTGGTACACACCTGGTAGTCTCAGCTACTCGGGAGACTGAGGCAGAAGAATCACTTGAACCCGGGAGACGGAGGTAGCAGTGAGCTGAGATCGTGCCACTGCACTCCAGCCTGGGTAACAGAGTGAGACTCTGTCTCAAAAATAAATAAATAAATAAATAAATAAATAAATAAATAAATAAATAAATAAAATAAAAGCAGCAAGAAGCCCAGGCAAGTGGAAACAGAAAACAAGAGGATGGAAGGAGAATGGGCAGGGCCTGGTGGGGGTGGGGTGAATGGGGATAAAGGTGATGTCAGGGGAAGGTGGGTGGGTGGTGTGGGGGGATACTGAGTCTGACAGGCCGAGGGTAGGAAGACAGATGTAGGAGGGAAAATGTTGGCTGATTTAGATACTGTGAGGGTTAATTTTAGGTGTCAGCTTGACTCATACAGACATGTCGTGTTTGCATCCCAGCTCTGCCACTGTCACCAAATGTGTGGCCTCAGGCAAGTCATTTAACCTCTCTGGGCCTCAGTTTCCTCCCCTATAAAGTGGGGGGAAAAAAAATAAAGCCATTTCAGGAATGTGAGATTCAACCAGCTTATATATCACAACCACTTTGAATACAGTAAGTGATTGTCGAATGCTTCCTTTTTAAAATTTATTACTTTTATTAACTAGTGATGCCTTTCCCCTACTACAAATAAAGACACTGAAGCTCAAGGTCAAATAACAGGCTACAGTTGGCTGTGCTGGGCCTCAAATCACAGAAGAAGCAAGTTATGAGCAAATAAACCTGAGATGACTCAGAAAAGAGTCTTGATTTTAAAATATTGTTAAAGAAAAAGGGTATTTTATGACTTTTGCACAGTGTGCTTATTAAACTCAAGCTATAAATGTGAACTAATAAGTAAAATGAGTTAAGTTAATGAAAAAACCACCTTCAGGATGAATCCATATTATCTAATGGCAGTCCATAAACATAAACATAACATTTAAAAATACAACAATGAATTGCAATGCCCAGCAGTTCAAGGAACCTGCAATTTCTCTGTCTGAAAAATAAAAGCTATTGATTTTTGCTGGGTTCTCACTGCTCATGAGTGAGTCTTTGGGAAGTCATAAAGGAAGGAATTATTTCCAATTGTTTACTCACTAAGGATCATATGTACTGAATTTAAATTGTCTCCAATTCCTAATTAGTACAAACCAAATTAGAATCTGAGTACAGCAGCGCTGGAAAGGTCCTTGGAGGCCTCTGAGCTCAGTTTTTCTTAGTTTTATAGACCAGGAAGCAGAGACAGAGAATGGGAGTGACTTGCTCAAGATCACACAGCAAGGGTAGGATCCAGGTGAGAAATAGGCTCCTGCACACAGGTCAGCATCCTGCTTTGGTCCCCACAGTGTTCAGGATCAGGTTATTAAATCCAGTCCCAATGGGTGTGCGGTGCTGGTACCCGGGCCTCAGCCCAAGTGGTTCCTACAATAAAAACTTTCTCCCAGCTGCTGGGGAAAAGGAATCTGCCCAAGAACGGACCCTCAAAGCCAAACACAGTCTCAGAGGGTGCAGGAAGGGACTGGTGGCCAAGTTTGCAGTGAGTTCTAAGACATGACAGCACATTACCACGTATGGAGCACTTGAGCCCCGTGCCAACCCAGCTTGGCTTGGCAGCCCTGCCAGACAGGAGACACCTGGGCCTCAAGTTCTGTTCCGAGAGGGGCTGCAGGGTGGCACGGCCCCAGTCGTAGGTCAGTTCCTCCCAGTGTTCCAGGTGAGGCTGGGGAACAAAGTGCTCATTGTATGGTGGGTGAGGGAGAGGTCTCTAACTCAGCGAGGCTCTATCAAACACACTCACATCACACACACACACACAAACACACACCGCCCAATGAGCAGAGACCAAGGAGCTCTGCATGTGGCACAGGCGTGTGTGTGTATGTGTATAAATGTTCAGCCTCAGGCTGCACATGATTATCAAGCAGATGTTTAATTACTACCTGAGTGTAATTAATCAACACGATTAATACACAACCCATACCACATAATTACTTTGCAATTACACCAAAACGCAATATTTTATTGCTGAGGGTTTGCTAATTACCCGGCCTTGCCAAAGGACAGGTATAATGGGCAGCAATTTTTCTTCCTTCCCTTCCTTCCTTTCCTCCCTCCCCTGCCCTCTCATTAATCTTCTGGGCTGATGTCCCCACCACACAGAACCAGGAGCCCCAGAGGGCTACGGACTCCTCCTCAAGGTGCTGCTTCTGCGCTCAGGTCAGTTTCCAAGTGAAGCCCTGGTCCTCTCCTCTCAGTGCTTCTGCTTGGAAATGTATGTCCACTCCAGAAATAAAGACAGCCTCCTGCAGGCCTGTAAATGGAGAGGTGTGTGGGGTGGGGGTTACCTGCAGAAGCTCTGCAGGCAGCTGCCTGGAGTGGAATCCTGGCTCTACCAGTTATTGGCTGGGTAATCTCTGTCAAGATAACTGTGCCTCAGTTTCTCCATGTGTAAGATGAAGACAATGGCAGTTATCATCTGAGGGGATTCTTGTGAGTATTTAATACAGCAAAAGCCATAAAGCACAGTGCCTGACACAGAGGAAGGCCTGTATAGCAATTATTGTTATTATTGTCCCAGAAATGGCCCCTCCAGGAATGCTTCCAGTCATTCAGTCTCCCAGACTTACGGGCCTTCAAATTCCACTCTCTCCCCCCTGCCAAAACAACTCAGTCCCATCTACCTGGAAACATCTCCATAATGAGGCCCCTCCCTTCTCACCCCCTTCATGGACTCCACATCCCTAACCTGAGCTTTCATCCCTTGTCACCCAGTCCCCAGCTATAACCTCCACAGTCTCTCTGCTGCCCCTTCATTCCATCCTCCACCAGGCGGGAAGACAGATCTTCAGGAATGAAGCTTGGACCATGTCCCTCTCCTGCTCAAAAACCTTCTATAGCTCACCATTGCCTCTTCACCAAGGTGCTTCCCCACCTGCTGTTTTAGGCCCTGGAAGACTACCAATGCCCAAGTCCCTCCTTCATTTATTAGGGTGTTAGTATAGCACAAACACTTGATCTTTTGATGAAGCAATGAGCACTTGATCCCGTGAAGGGATGTTTTGGTAGATTTTAGATGCATCTCTGCCTTCCAAGTTGGAATGGCCCAGAGCATTTTTATAAGCCTGCATATTTCCCAAGTGTCTCCTGGGAGGTGAGGTTTATCTGTCATAGTTCATTTGTAGACCATCTTGGTTCCTTTCCCCTTCCCCTGATAAACATCCTGCCTGCATTTAGGAACAACTGATCTTTTAGGGCATAGTAACCCCCATGTCTGGCTGAGCAAAGAGACTATATAAGGACCCTCAGACACAGGGTCAGTGCATGGTCCACTTGAGAGGCAAGAATCAGGGACAGGACAATAGACTCTAGCGCAGGTGGCACACACTGGAGAGAGAGCCAAGGGGGGGCACACACATGTGTCCTGCTTTTAGGGACCCCCACCTAAAACACAGGGAGCTCACAAAGAAAACAGACGCAGTTCCTCCTGGCATGGGACTCAATGCCCAATAGGAGTCAAACCTGAGACAGGAATCAACAAAGATCACTTTGACTGTCACTGCTGCCCCCCTGCCCACCACCGTCACCCATGGCCTCTATCCTAAGAGCTTACCATAGGCAGGTGCTGTACAATGCATTTTCCCTCCTGATCTCAAAACCAACAATCCAGCTAAGAGATGTGTTCTCCCATTTTAAAGATGAAGAAACGGAGGCTCAGAGAAAGAATTTGCCCAAGGTCACCTGCAGTGCGTACACGGCTGCACTTGGACTTGAACTCAGTTCTGCCTGACTGCTGGGCCCCAGCACCTGCCTCCTGATCACCAAAGGGACCTGAGTACAGCTGAAGAGACAGGGCCAGCGGGGTGGGGGGAGCCCCATGGTTAGAGTCCTCCCCTGGGCAAAGCTCACTGATGTC
Organism: Rhinopithecus bieti; assembly: GCF_001698545.2. NCBI lineage: Eukaryota > Metazoa > Chordata > Mammalia > Primates > Cercopithecidae > Rhinopithecus > Rhinopithecus bieti. The sequence goes on from NW_016819049.1 coordinate 1,670,831, forward strand.
TTCCTTTGTCACCTTGTGCCACTCATGGGCCATGTGATGTCAGAGAACCACAGATGCCAGGAGGCAGCTCCAAAGAAAGAGAGGGAATAGGGGGTACCCCAGTGATTACTTCCCTGGGTTCTACTGGCCTCTTCCCACATCATGAGTCTGGGGCTCCCTCTTTCTCTCAAATGAGTCCTGTTGACACTGGCTCCCTTCCCCCACCCCTTCCTCACTCCCAATTCCTGTTATGTCACAGACTTTGCAGCTCAGCCAGGCAAGTAACAGGCAGAGAATGGGAATTTTACCTGTTAATTTGGTTTCTGAGCCCCTGCTGCTTGCCAAGCCTGAACAGCTCTGAAGAGAAGGAAAGAAGTGGAGAGAGAGCAAACAGCAAATGGGGCATCAGTGGTCGCTAGGGGTGCACTCCTTGGGGGAAGGCAGCTCAGTGAGGCCGGCAGAGCCAGCCTCCTTGGCTCCAAGAGAAGGAAGGGGCCTGGTTTCCAGGGTACCAGCCATCTGCTCACTTTGCCCCATCTTTGGTGGGGAAAGAACTGAAAGCCTCAAGGAGCCAAACGAATCAGGGCAGGGGCAAGCTCAGCTAGGCATGGGAGACCCCTGCCCATCATCCTCCTTTCCCACAACCTGTCAGCCTTCCCTAACACAGCCTATTCAAAAGGTACTTTGAGGCCGGGTGCCGTGGCTCATCCCTGTAATGCCAGCACTTTGGGAAGCCGAGATGGGCAGATCACCTGAGGTCAAGAGTTCAAGACCAGCCTGGCAACCATGGTAAAACCCCTGTCTCTACTAAAAATACAAAAAAATTAGCCAGGTACAGTGGCATGTACCTGTAGCCCCAGCTACTTGGGAGGCTGAGGCAGGAGAATCACTTGAACCCAGGAGGCGGAGGTTGCAGTGAGCGGAGATCACGCCATTGCACTCCAGCCTGGGCGACAGAGCGAGACTCCATCGGGGGGGGGGCGGGCGGGGAAGCAACAAAAGGTACTTTGAGCCCTCACTATCCTGGGCACTTCATTCAATCCTCAAATCCCTTCCCATCCTCCCTTCATTATGAGACAGCTGTTGTTATTATCTCCATTCTGCAGGTGTAGAAATTGAAGTTCAAACTGATACTCTATCCTTAAAAAGGTCAACCTAGAGGTACCACTCCCAGGTCTACACTCAAGAGGACTGAACACAGGGACTCAAACAAAGATTGGTACACAAATGTTTATAGCAGCATCATTTATAGTATCCAAAAGGTGGGGACAACTCAAATGCCCATCAACAGATGAATGGATAAGCAGATGAATGTGGTACATCCATGCAGTGGAATAGTATTCAGCCATCAAAAGTAATGAAGTTCTGATAGGTGCTACAATGGATGAACCTCCCAAACGTTATGCAAAGTGAATCGCACACTTTAAGATGACTAATTTTATGCTATGTAAATTTTGCCTCAATTTTCTTTCTTTTTTTTTTTTTGAGACAGAGTCTCGCTCAGTCACCCAGGCTGGAGTGCAGCGGAGCAATCTTGGCTCACTGCAAGCTCCACTTCCCAGGTTCACACCATTCTCCTGCCTCAGCCTCCCAAGTAGCTGGGACTACAGGCACCTGCCACCACGACTGGCTAATTTTTTGTATTTTTAGTAGAGACGGGGTTTCACCATGTTAGCCAGGATGGTCCCGATCTCCTGACCTCGTGATCCGCCTGCCTCGGCCTCCAGAAGTGCTGGGATTACAGGAGTGAGCCACCACGCCCAGCCCCCAGTTTTATTAAAGAAGAGGTGATGTAACTCACAGGAGGTCAAAAAGCTCCTAAGTGAGGGATCCTGACTCACACTTGTGGCTTTCTGAGCCCAGGACCTGTACCCTTGGCCACCATCCTGTCGCCTGCTCTGTGCTTGTCCACCTCCAGGCCTTTGCCTCTGCTTACTGCCCCCACCAGGAAAGCCCTTCTTCCCCACTTCTGTTGTCAGAATCCTTCCCATCCTTCTAGAGCCTTGGTTAAAAGCCACCCCATCCCTGAAGCCCTCCTGGATTTCCTGGAAGTTCTCTGCCTTGGAGCCGCACAGTCCTGGGTCTCTCCCTCTCCCAGGGCAAGTGGCTCCTCCTCTGCTTCCTGCTGAAGTTAGTGCTCCACAAAGTTCCCACCAGCCTGAGGGAATACTGCAGGCACAGGGCCCTTCCGAGAGTTAAATATTATGAAAGCCCCCGAAGTTCTCCACTCTGTGCATGGCATACAGTAGGTACTCAATAGATGATGGTTTTTAACAGGCTGGGTTCATTCCTGAAGAGCAAGGACCTGCCACTCCCAGGCGCAAGTCCTGTGCTCAGCAGGATTCCTCAAATGGCTGCAAAGTAGAAGGTGGATGAAAACTTCCCTGACAAAGGGGCACCTTCCTACCTGGAAAGAGCCTGTATTTCCCCTGGGCAGGAAACCTATCTTAGTTTATGTTATAATAAATGCAACTCCACTTCCTCTCAGCTAGGGTTGGCCCTAGCATGGGTGCACACACAGACATATATAGACACACAAAGACACACACACACACACACACACACAGCCCCTTGGAAGAGCCCAGCCCAGAGCAGACTGTTTCTGTTAAATGTTCGGGGCTCCTTAGACTTGATGTTTGTCGAGTGTTTTGATCCCTGAGGTGTCCCCACAACCAGCTTTCACAGTTCAGGGGAAGTCAGAAGCTCTGGCCTCAGGGGAGGCAGGCCCCTGCCAAGCACTCTCCCTCATCACTGCACAGGCCTGCCCAACACCCCGCAAGAAGGGACAGCCACGTTCATTAAACAGATACTCATCAAACATCAGAGATGCATGTTGAGGCGGTGGGAATGGAGTGTTAGCAGGAAGATCTCTTAGCTACAAGCCGGAATGCTGGAGTCACACAGAGCTGGTCTGGTTCGGATTCTGCTACTTCCTGGCTCTGTGAAATGCTGGATAAGTCATTTTATCCCTCTGAGCCTCAATGTCCTCATCTAGAAGATGGGAATAAAGAGACCCACCGCTCACAGGGCTGTTGCATAGAGGAAAAGAGATGCCACCTGCAAAGTACTCGGCACAGTGCCTGGCACACAGTAAAGAAAGGTTCCATCAGTGTGGTCATTGTTGTCATTTTTATTCTCCCCATCTTACAGATGCAATAACAGAGACCCAGGAAGGGAAACAGGAGCCTGGGAGAGTCATAAGGCCCCCAAGCTGATGCTTTGCTCCCCACTGGAAGCCCATTTTTCCCTGCTGCCTTAGGAAATGCCGCAGGTCTGGCATTGGTGATGGCTCACCCTGCCAGGTGGAAATAGCACAGGTGGCACCTACCCACCCACTTCTGTCAACTGTATGCCCTGGAGAGTGTCAAGCAGACAGCACAGAGGGCAGACAGAACACAGGTCTGGGATCTGGGATCGGACAAGAGGCTCACCCATTTCTTGGCCAGGTAGCCTTGGATAAGTCCCAGCTTCACGCTTCTTTCCATGCAGTTCTCTTGGTCTGGAATGTCCTTCCTCTCTTTGCCCACCTGATGAACTCCTATTCATCCTTCAAGACCCAGTTCACATGTTGCCTCCTATGTGAAGCCTCCCATCTATCCCACAGCGAAGTGGCCACTATTGTACTGTGCTCTCATTGCGTTTTCTTCATCTCTACAAGCTCCGTGAGGTCAGAGAGTGTTTCTGGTGTATTCTCTGCAGGACCCTCATCAACAAGCCTGGTACATACACACCATGTCAAAACTCAGTGAGATACTCATGTGCCAGGTACTGTGCTAAGCACTTTGCATGCAGTATCATTCTTTCATCCATGCAACAGCTCTATGAGTTGTAGGTCTCATTAAATCCATCTTACAGATGGGGACACTGAGGCTCAGAGGGGTAAATCATGAATAAGCCTCTATGATTTCACCCCATATTGGATGTTGACTTGTATGTCTTACTCATTCGACTTTGAATGGCCAAACGGACTAAGTTCCACTGTGTCCCCCTGCTCTGGGTGAGTCTTCAGTAAAAGTCTATGGGACATTACCTCTCCAACAACTGTTGCCTGCCTACCTCACTGGCTTAAACTAATGATGGAATAAGACAGCCATCAGAGAAGCACTTCATAAACTAAAAGAATTACATACATCTAAAGTATTGGCATTAAGGATAATTCCAAACACCACATTCTAATCCTTTCAATACATCTTTGGAGCCTCTTTTGAATCTGCAATGGTGATGATGATTCCTGCCTCACTGAGTGGTGAGCACCAGGCAAGGTGAGGTAGGTGGACCAGGCCTGGCACAAATGAAGTTCTCAATAAATACTCATTTTCTTTCTTGTCAAATGATTCTTGGGCACCATAAGAAAGTAAGAAGGCAAAACATAGACTGGGAAAACTATTTGCAACACTTACCTACAACAAAAGACTTATGTCCAGAATATATAAAGAACTCCTACAAATCAATAAGAGAAAAAGAGAAAACAACCCAGTTTAAAATTGTGCCAAAGACTTAGGCACTTTCTAAAAGAAGCAATCCAAATAGCTGATAAGCATACGGAAAGGTGCTCACCATCTTACTACCAGGGAAATGCAAATTAAATGGCACAATGAGATATCACTACAGATATGTCATTAACCCCACCAGTTGGTTAAATATCTTAATCTGATATCTCTTAACCCCAACAGTTGGTTAAAACTGGACAGATGATGCCAAGTGTGGGTGAGGAAGTAGGGCAACTAGAACTGTTCCACACTGCTAGCAGGACTGTCCTATGACATGCCCACTCTATTTGACAGCATCTGTTAAAGCTAAACACAAGACACAGCATTTCAACTCCCAGTTACACACCCAAGAGAAATGCCTGCCTAGACCCACTAAAATACATGGACGAGAGTATTTGTTGCATCTTTAATCATAAGCACCAAAAAAAAAGCAAACAATCCAATGTCCATCCACAGAAAATTTGATAAATTGTCATATATTCCTACAATGGAATATCACACAGCAATAAAGAAGAACAAACTATTGCTATATGCGATATTGGATATATATGGATGGATCATAAAACCATGTTGAGCTAAAGAAGGCAGAGTCAGAGGAATGCACACTGTATGATTCCATTTATATAATGTTCAAGAATAGGCACAATTGCTTGAAGGTGATAGAAGCCAGAATGGTAGTCACCTGGTTGGGGGAAGGGTTTGGGGAAGGGGGAGGAAAAAGGGAAGTACTGACTGGGATGGGGCATAGGAGAGCCTTCTGGGCTGGAGGGATGGGAACATTCTATACTTTAATCTGGATGATGGTGACTTGGTGCATAAAAATTCTTGAGCTGCACACTGAAGATTTATACATTTTACTGTTTACATGTGATTACATGGAATTTTAGGATGATGGATTGAATCATGCCATTGCTAAGGCCTACCAGCTCTATCATTTTATAATTCTCAGAACCTGGAGAATGATTCTCAGGTTCTAATGATGGAATTCAAGGACTTCTTGCTCAGTTTCTTCTTTCTCTTCCCTTTCACTGCCCCTCGCTTACCTAGGAGGCCCTCTCTCGTTCATTATCCCTCCCTGACTTCATGGAAGTCAATCTGCCATTCTTGGCCTCATCATCCCGTCTGCACGAAGTGGGTCATGCTGCCTGGACTCTGCTCCAAAAGAGAAAGACACGGTCATGCATAGAAAATGCTCTGTGCATCACAGAGCAAAAATGTTAAATGCATTCTCAGAATTGCTAGCAGATGTATCTTTACATGAGGTCAAACACGTTTCAGGCAGAATTGCAGTTACTATAGCGAGGGTGTGGTTTAAAAATCCAACTTGGTTCATGTGTGTTTCTTTGGCATGAAGGGACCTAATAGTGGCCATGAAGCAAAAGTCATGGGCAAGGGGCAGCCACGGTTGGACCTGAGGAGGCCTGGTTGCTGGCATGGTTCCTCATCCTTGAAGGAGACTGAGGCTGTACCCACCTTGGGGCTTCTGCCAACCTCTCAAAGGAAGGACCACTAGAGCTGGAGTCTGAGGATCTGGGTTCAAGGGCTGCTTTGGCCCTGATGTGCTGTGTGACACTGACAAGCTGTTTTCCACCTCTGGGGCTCAGTTTCCCCACTGCACAATGAAAAGGTGGGCTAGATCAGATTTAGCGATCCTTCCAACCATAACTGTTCATGAGCTTACAAACGGCTCACCTCTTCAAATTTAAATCATAGCGTGTCCCTTCCTGTTTAAAGCCTTATCTATGACTTCATATTAGACTTAGAAGAAAAGACTAAACTTATCATTTGGACCTGATGGTGGGATCCCTGCCAACCTCTGCGGGAACCACTGCCTCATCTCTCACTGGGCCCCAGCTGTATTGCTCTTCTCTCTACCCGTGAACAGCCCAAACCTATTCCTGTCCCAGGGCCTTTTGCACATACTTCCCTGTCAGTTGGAACCCTCCTCTTCTCAGCTCTGCACGGTCGGCTTCACCTGCTTTAGGGCACTAGCCCAAGGGTCCCCTCCATAAAGGCCTTTCCTGACCACTGTAAGTAAGGCAGCCTTTCTTATGTTTAAAAAATATTTTCCCACCCTCATACTACTTATTACAACGTGCAGTTTTTTGTTTTGGTTTGGTTTGGTTTTTTCAGACGGAATTTTGTGCTCTTGCTGGAGTGCAGTGGTGCAATCTCAGCTCACCGCAGTTTCTGCCTCCTGGGTTCAAGTGATTTTCCTGCCTCAGCCTCCCGAGTAGCTTGGATTACAGGCACCCATCAGCATGCCTGGCTAATTTTGTATTTTTAATAGAGATGGGGGCTTCACCATGTTGGCCAGGCTGGTCTTGAACTCCTGACCTCAAGTGATCCGCCTGCCTCCGCTTCCCAAAGTGCTGGGATTAAAGGCATCAGCCACCCCGACTGGCCACATGCAGTCATTTGATGAATTCCTGGCTACCTTGTTTTCTGCCCACCTTCTGTGCTGGAGTATTACGCTCCATGTAGGCAGCCACTGTGTCTGTCACCACCAAACCCTCCAGCACATAAGCAGTAGACACTCAATAAATCTTTGCATATCTTTAATCCTGCCAGGCAATACTCCAGGGCTCCTGCTGCCCTGGGGGGCTGATGCAAGAGTTTGCCAAAGGGAAGAAAATGCTCAGGTATTGAGGTCCCAGCAGGTACTGTGATGATACCAGGCTCTCTGCATCTGTGTGTCATTTAATTCTCACTACATCCTTGGAGACAAGGAGGTAACTGAGGCAAAGAATAGTACAGTTGTACCCATGGTCATATAGCAGTAACCAGGAGCCCTGAGCTTGGAGGATGGCGGCCCCGTGCCACCTGCTGGCTACAGAAAACAGGGAAGTGATTCAATCTCTCTAGATGGTGTTTTCTGTCTGCAAAGTGAGGCTAAGATTTCCTGCCTGAAATGCAAGCTGTGTCATGATCAAGCAGGATAATGAACATGGTGTGTTTTGCACAACATCAAGCAGCACACCGCTGCATTTCTGTTGAAACAGAAACAGAGTCTGGGGCCTGCTTTGCCCATGGGAATCTGTGCCCCATCTCTCCGGGAGGCAGCCTGGGACTGGAATCCTGCTCCATTCCAGCTCTGAACTGGGCACCCTCAGGCACTGATGCTACTTCACTGCTTTGAACTTCAGTTTTCTCATTTCCAAAATGTGAAGAATAATTCCCTCACCTCAGGGCTACTAGGAGTATTAAGCAAGATCACCCGCCAAAAGAGCATCATTCTTTACAAAGGGCTCTGCCAATGTTGCTTCCTCTTTTGATGTCTTTTGACATCTAGTTATTATATCAACTTTCCCCAATGAGGGAGAGAGGCCAGCGGAAATGGGCAAAGACCCTCAAGGCTGCCTCTCCCACTCTCTGGTTGGTGACAACAGGCCAGGCACTGTGCCATGCCCTCGCCAAACAGTCTCCTTAAGTGCTCAGGAGTTAGTCGTGCATGATCAGCCCCATTTCACAGATTCACAAACTAAGCCGTCAAACAACGTTGCTCAAGGTTCCCTGGCCTCAGGAGTTTTCTCTCCGTGGAGGACTTGGCCAAGGCAGCACACTGGTTTTGCACAGAAAAAAAGCCCAGGTTGACCTAGGATGAGGTTCCCTCCTGACATAGCCAAGAGTTCTGGGGAGGTACTTGGCCATGGGCCCCATCACAGTGCTGTGAGGGGCTGAGGACAGCCACCCACCCTGGGTGTGGCATTTAGGAGTGTGACTGCAGAACAAGCCATGTGCTTGGGAGGACTGGGCCCCCAGAGAGCTATCCTGGGGAGTACCATGGAATCAACAAGTCACACTCACCTCTGCCTCCCTAGGCCTATAGCTACTGGCCTTCCCTGTCCTCTGGTTGCCCCCTGGTCCCTAAATGGCCCCTGAGCTTCTGCCCCACACTTACCTTCCTCCCCCCTTATATGCTCAGTTCAGTGATGGTGCCTGTCTTAACTCCAGGAAGCAATTAGACAAGATTAGTGGGGCAGAGAGAAGGCAGGTGGTGGTGGTGATGGAGGAGTTGGTAGAGGAACCCCTGGGGCAGACAGGGGGAGGGCAGGAGAGACAGAGGCAGGCTAGATAAGAGGGAAAGAATGGCAGAGGGGTTTGCATCCCGAGAAGCTGTTGCAGGAGGGACAGAGAAGACACGAGGATATACTTTCTTTCCTTGTGGGAGAGAAAGTGATGAATGCAGAGATCCAAGGAAAAGGGAAAAGAGCCCGAGGGAGAAGCTCATTAGGGAAAAACAGACAGACACAGACTCATTTATTTCACCTAATCCCAGAGAGTGTCTGAGAAATGGTTTCTCTTTTTGCAGGAGGCAAGGGAGACAGCCTGAGCAGACAGAGACAGACTGGGGAGCCAGGGGGCCCAGAGTCCAAGCCCCAGACCCTTTCCACTGCATCAAGGTGAAATGAACAGAAACGCATTTGCATGTCCACCAAAATGTTCAGAGGGATGTACAGTCTGAAAAGTGTAGGGTAAGCAATCAGGCTGGAAACTCAGGCAGGAGCTGATGCTCTAGGCTTGAGACAGAATTCCTTCTTTTCTGGGAAACCCCCATTTTTGCTCTTCCTGCCTTCCAACGAATTGGATAAGGCCCTCCTACATACCTAAAGTCAACTGACTGTAGATGTTAGCCACATTGACAAAAGACCTCTCTAGCAATACCTAGATGAGGATTTGATTAAATAGCTGGGTACTCTAGGTAGTCAAGTTGACACATAAAATTAAACGATTACAACACCTAAAAGGGTCTCCTTTGGCTGCTGTAATGAACGACCACAAAGTTAGGGGCTAAAAACAACACAAGTGTATTATCTTCTTAATTATTCTAGAAGTCCTTTTAAATGGGTCTCACTGTGGTACAGTCACAGTGTCTGCAGAGTCACGTTCCTTCTAGAGGCTCCAGGGCAGAACCCTTTTCCTTGCCTTTTCTAGATTCTAGAGGTTGCTGTCTGTCTTCCTTGACTCATGGGCCTTTCCCTCTTCAGAGCCAGCAGCGGCCAGTCCAGTCTTTTGCAGGTGGCGTCACTCCCCACACTCCTCTTGTGAAGTCAAACTTCCCTTTGACACTTTAAAAACCCATGTGATTCGACTGGCTGCACCTTGACATTCCAATACAACCTCCCCACCTCAAAAACATTAACTCAATCACATCTACCAAGTCCCTTTAGCCATGTGATATGGTTTGGCTGTGTCTCCACCCAAATCTCATCTTGAATTGTAGCTCCCATAATTCCCATGTGTCTCGGGAGGGACCCGGTGGGAGATAATTGAACCATGGGGGCGGGTCTTTCCCATGCTGTTCTCATTACAGTGGCTAAGTCTCATGAGATCTAATTTATAAAGGAGAGTTCCTTTACACAAGCTGTCTTGCCTGCTGCCATGTAAGACATGCCTTCCTTTCCCTTTGCCTTCTACCATGATTGTGAGGCCTCCCCAGCCATGTGAAACTGTGAGTCAATTAAACCTCTTTCCTCTATAAATTACCCAGTCTCTGGTATGTCTTTATTAGCAGCATGAGAACAGACTAATACACCATGTAAGAAAATGTATTTACAAGTTCCAGCGATTAGGACATGAACATCTTTGTAAGGGGTGTGGGGACATTATTCTTGTGCCCCACCACCAAATCTCATCAATATTTGGGTGGATACAAGTATATCTCGGAGATATTCAGGTTCAGTTCTAGCTCATCCCAATAAATCAAACATCACAATAAAGTGAGTCACACAAATTTTGTGGCTTCCCACTGAAAGTAAAAGTTATGAGTATGTGTACACCATAGTGTAGTCTATTAAGTGTGCAATAGCATTGTTTAAAAAAAAAATGTACATACCTTAACTTAAAAGTACTTCATTGCCAGAAAATGCTAACTGTTATCTGGGCCTTCTGCGAGTAGTAGTCTTTTTGCTGGCGGAGGGTCTTGCCTCCATGTCGATGGCTGCTGACTGATCAGGGTGGTGGTTGCTGAAGGTCATAATGGCTGTGGCAATTTCTGAAAATAAGAGGGTGAAGTTTGCCACACCAATCAGCTCTGGCTTTCACAAAAGATTTCTCTGTAGCACGTCATGCTGTTTGATAGGATTGTACCCACAGTAAAACTCCTTTCAAAATTGGAGTCCATCCTTTCAAACTCTGCCACTGCTTTAGCAACTAAGTTCATGTAATATTCTAAATCCTCTGTTGTTATTTTAACAATGTTTAAAGCAACTTGACCAGGAGGCATTTCCATCTCTTTCCTTATCCATAAGAAGTTACTCCTCATCCACTAAGGCTTTATCATGAGATTGCAGCAATTCAGCCACAGCTTCGGGCTCCACTTCTAATTCTAGGTCCCTTGCCATTTCTACCGCATCTGCAGTTACTTCCTCCACTGAAGTCTTGAACTCCCCAAAGTCACTCATAAGGGTTGGGAGTCAACTTCTTCCAAACTCCTGTTCATGTTGCTATTTTGACTTCCTCTCATGAATCACAAATGTTTTTGATGGCTTCTGGAATGGTGAATCCTTTCCAGTAACTTTTCAACTTACTTTTCCCAGATCCATCAGAGGAATCACTATCTATGGCTGCTACAGCCTTACGAAATCAATTTCTTAAATAAGAAGACATGAAAGTTTAAATGACTTCTTGATCCACGGGCTGCAGAATAGATGTATCTCAGCAGGCCTGAAAATAGCATGAATCTCCCTGTACATCTCCATCAGAGCTCTTGGATGACCACGTGCACTGTCAATAAGCAGTCATATTTTGAAAAGGAATCTTTTTTTCTGAGCAGTGGGTCTCAATAATGGGCTTAAAATATTCCGTGAATCATGCTGTAAACAGATGTGCCGTCATCCAGGCTTTGTTCTTCCATTTACAGAGCACAGAGTGGATTTAGTGTCATTCCTAAGGGCCTTAGAATTTTCAAAATGGTAAATGATCACTGGCATCAACTTAATGTTACCAATTGCATTAGCCCCTAACAAGAGAGTCAGACTGTCCTTTGAAGCCTTGAAGCCAGACATTGACTTCTCTCTAGCTATGAAAGTCCTAGATGGTATCTTCTTCCAGTGGAAGGCTGTTTCATCTACATTGAAAATCTGTTGTTTCGTGTAGCCACCTTCATCAATGATCTTAGCTAGATCTTCTGGATAACCTGCTGCAGCTTCTCCATCAGCACTTGCTGCCTCACCTTGTGTTTTTATGTTATGGAAACAGCATCTTTCCTTAAACCTCATGAACCAACCTTGGCTAGCTCCCAATTTTCTTCTGCAGCTTCCTCACCTCTCTCAGCCTTCACAGAATTGAAGAGAGTTAGGACCTTGCTCTGGATTAGGCTTTCGCTTAAGAGAATGTTGTGGCTGGTTTAATCTTCTATCCAGACCACTACAACTTTCTCCATATCAGCATGTGTGTGTTCACTGGAGTAGCACTTTTAATTTCCTTCAAGAACTTGGTATTCACAACTTAGCTAACTAGTGCAAGCAGCCTAGCTTTCGGCCTGTCTCAGTTTTCAGCATGCCTTCCTTACTAAGTTTAATCATTTCTAGCTTTTGATTTAAAATGAGAGATGTGCAACTCCTCCTTTCACTTGAGCACTTAGAGGCCCTTGTAGGGTTACTCATTGGCCTCATTTCAATATTGTTGTATATTTGGAAATAGGAAGGCCCAAGGAGAGGGAGAGAGACAAGGGAATGGCCGGTGGGTGGAGCAGTCAGAACACATACAGCATTTATTAATTAAATCCACCGTCATATAGGGGTGCAGCCTATATGTAATAGTGCCCCCAAACTATTACAACAGTAACATCAAAGATCGGTGATCACAGATCACAACAACAGACATATTGATAATGAAAAGTTTGAACATTACCAAAATGCAACACAGAGATAGGAAGTGAGCACACGCTGTTGGGAAAATGGTGCTGATAGATTTGCTCTATGCGCAGCTGCCACAAAGCTTCCATTTGCAAAAATAAATAAAAACAAAACAAAACAAAAAAACACAATAAACGGAAGTGCATTAAAACCAGGTATGCCTGTAACATTTTGTTACCACTGCCCCCCCCCGCGCCCCCCAACAGTAAAATACAACGTGTTTGTGAGACGAGACAAGGTGGGGAGGGGCTTGATCCAAGCTGGGTTGCAGATCGCTTTCTCAGCAAAATCAGGCCTGGTCCAGTAATGCCTCACCCAAGCCTTCCTCCTTCCCTGGGAGCAGTCCAAACCCCCAGGAAAGGCACGGAAAGGACTTTCAGGAAATATGAAGAAGATCTCAGCTTGAAATTCCAAAGAACTATGACATTAGGAGATCTAAGCCTGTCTAAGAAGGGACTTACCAACTCCAGCCCATACATGGATATGCTTTGCCTCTGTAGGTTCATGTCCTAACCTTTCTGTGATTCTCATCTGCATGAATTGTCCAGTGACCGACCCAGGACGGTGTACTGAACGCTCGCTGTATGCGAGGCTGGGGGCTGCCCATGCTGCAGCAGCACTGTCAGGGACCCTCCCCGCGGCCCCCTCTTCTGTGTGTTTCTTCTTTAGAGGCCTGCCTAAGTCATTCTCATCGGAGGATGACCTTTGAGCTACCGGAGTCCCCTGCTCCTGCGTGCAGGCAACCAGAGGTGCTTGGAAGATTCCATCCCTCCCTCACCCTTAGGGTGGCCCTTAGCCAATGTCTGAGGGTGTGGAGGATGAAAGCTCAGTTCTCTCAAGTTAACAAACTTACAGGTTTCCCTGTGGGACCAGCAAGAGCAGCCCCCTGCAGGGCCTAAACTCGCCCCCTCGCTTGGCTTCCTCCCCTTCCCTGTCCTGTTCCCCCAACCCCCTTAGCGGCTTCTTCTGGGAAATCATCCTTAATATATCTTCTGTCCACAAATGCTTGCCTTGGGGTCTACTTGTAGGGCATCTGAGGACCATGCAAATATTATCCCATTTAACAACAATGCTTTGAGGTGAGTGTTGTGATTACTCTCATTTTTCAGATGAAGACATCGAGGTCAGAGAAGTTTAGCAACATGCCTGGGTTACAGCTGAGCAGGATCTGAACCCACATCAGCCTGGTGCTGAGCCTGCCTGCCTAACACCTCTCTCTATGACTTTCCCGACTCCCTAGAGAAGCGAGAAAATGAAAGAAGGGGTGCTGGGGAAATGCATTTAGCAAAGGACAATGGTGAAAACTCCTTGTGAGGCCTTGGGTTTCATCAAAGTGGATAAAAAAAAGTAGATTCATCATTTGCCAACTTCGCAACCCAGGCACACACGGTGCACTCTGAAACCCAACCAGTCAGTCCTCTCCCTGGGGCCGTTTCTTCCTCCCCAGAAAGAACCCATGTGGCTCTCTCCTTTTGGAGCCAACAAAAAGCCCCAGCTTAGGCAGGGATTTGTTTTCTAAGCAGAGGCGAGAGGCTCCAGGGGCCGAAAGGAACTGGCAGGTCTTTTTGCCAGAGGTGCCCGAGGTGCAGGCTGGAAAGAAGCTAGTAATTCACTGTTCTGTGTCCCAAGCCCCCCACCTCGCCTCCATCTCCCTGAGGGTCCATTTGAAAGGAAGAAAAAAGAATCCTAAAAAGCCCCCTCTTTGCTCCTGGCCTCAGCAATCTCATGGTTCCTGCCTGGGTTTAAGCCTTGGGAACAAAAGCTGATCGCTGGGACTGCCTGTAGCTGGGCAGAGTGGGCAGCGGTAATTAATTATCTAGGAAGCCGCCATTATAAATTCCTTTTCAAAGGGAAGCCACACGCAAGTGTTATTTACCTGCCCAGCAGGCTCTCTTTGGGCAGGCAGGTTATGGACAAAGCAGATTCCTCTACTGGGTGGGGGTGAGCATCTAATTGCAGGTGATTAGATGGGGAGGGTGTCTTTATCCCCAGCAAGTCCCAGATCCCAGAGACCCCCCCAGGTGACTTTTAAGAAAGAAGAATCAAGGCCCAGGTGGGGTGTCTATCAGACCTGGTGTCTACATTACAGGCTGCAGTTGCCAGCATCTTCTCTGCTCAGTGGGGTGACCTGCCTGCTCCTGGGTCCCTCTCCCCTGCCCAGCCATCATTCTGGGTTTACAGTGATCCATAGTGACATTTAGCCACCACAGATGGACTCTTTGAGATAAAATTATGTCATTCATGCTTATAAGCCTTTTCTAGCATAGAAGATAAAAATCATTCAAATAACTATTCTAAGGGGGGGAAAGTGCTTATTAATGAGGTCATTTGGTGATAACAGGAAGGAGGAATTAAGCCTGGAAATTCAGGAGGGCTTCCTAGAGGAGGTGGAAGGTAAAGCTCTTGCAAACAAGGCAACTAGAGTCAAATGAGAAATAATTACCTAAGAGTCACCATTTGCTGCACCATTTGCTCAGAGATAGGGTCTTTGTCTCTGATCATTAAACTCATTAAACCAACCCAAGAAGGTAATTTTATTATTCCTCTTTACAGATGAAGGAATGGGGCTCAGAGAGGTTAAGCTACTTGCCCAAGGTTACTAAGCCAATAGGAAGGAAAGCTGGCATTTGAACCCAAGTTCTTGTGTCTGTCCAGGATCCTGCCCTGTCCCTTGTGTCCAGGACAGCCAGGCACCAAGATAAATGATAAGGGGCAGACCACAGGTTTTGGAGCCCAGAGTGAGGAGACAGTGTTTCTACTGGAGCAGTGAAGGGAGAACTCCTGGAGGAGGTGCCTTCAAACACGAAAGCTTCAGGCAGGCAGAGAAGGGAAGAACGGTATTCCCGGGAGAGGAGAGAGTGTGGGCAAAGGCACAGAGAAGGAGTGTAGCCTTATTTGATAGACATCCAGGGAGCATCATTGGAAAGTAAAGTCCCAAAGATATCCTAGATATTCAGACCACGCCACTCGAGAAGGAGACCAGCAGTGGAGAGCCACTGAGGTTTCCCTGGAAAAGTGAACGTCTGTGAAGTCAGTGGGTGGTGAGGCTGTTGCCTGAACAAGGAGAAGGCTGCAGGCTGTGGCAAAGCCAGGCAGGAGCAGGTGCAGCAGGGATCGAAGAAGGAGGGACAAGGAAGAAGGTCAGCTTTGGAAGCCTGACAACGACAGCTCTTCCCCAGGGTCCCTGGGACAATGAGGGTGCTGCAGAGAAACACGTCCCTCCCGGGCAGTGGCAGTTTGGGAGGAATATGATTGGCTTGTTCCGGGCTTCTGTTCCAGCTGTCAGCGTGGGAAGAAGCAGCCCAGAGCTGGAAAGGCTCTTTGGGAGCTGAGGAAGGTGGAATTTGGGGGTCTAGGGTAGAGAATTGGAAACAGAAGCTTGGCTGGGGAGGGATGAGAGAAGCAGAGGAGAATGAAGGAAAAAGGAAGAGGAGGAGTTGAGGATGAAAACGAGGTTTACCCTCCATCAAGTGGAGCACGAACAAGCATCATTTATTCATTAATAGCATGGACTGTGCCAGGCATGGAACTGGATACCACATACATAGGCCTTGGTAAGATGCAGAATGCATACCGATGGAAAGGAGGCAGCTTGGAGGCGGGCTGCCTGGCTTCACATTCCACACACTGCCCACCTAGCATGGGCAGCCACCGGGGTCAAGTGATGTCGCCTCCTCTGATGAAGTGAGGGTAATGACGCCTGCATCATAGGTAGGGAACTGAAGGTCACTATGACATGAGTCAAGTGCTTGGACAGGTGGCCGCCATCTTAAAGTTAGGGGAGTGATGGTCTCCTTCACTCTCCTCCCCTCTCACCCTCTTTGATCAATGACCTTTTTACTGTTCCTTGAACTCGGAGCTGTTGCATGTCAGGGGCCATGGTGCTGGCTCTCCCTCTGCTTAGAACCTCTTATCCTGGATCTTAGCTCAGCTCCCTCCATTTCATTCAGGTCTCTGCTCAAATATCCCCTCCTCCAAGAAGGCTTCCTGGACCAGCTCTCCCAGACAGCTCCCCACCCCACCAGCCACACCCTGCCATCTTGGCCTAACCACTGCATGACATCATGTTATGCACTCATCTCTTAACTCGTTACTCCCACTAGAAGCCAAGCTCCATGAAGGCAGAGACCTTGTTTCCTGTTTCCTCAGCATATAGAATGCCAGTGCATACTGGACACCCAACCTACATTTGTGAATAAATAAATGAGTGAGTGAGCGAGTAAATGAATGATCCAAATGCTCTGATAACCCAGGCATCTCCAGCAGGACCTAGGAGTGGTCAAGGGGCCATGTAAACAAGCACAGTGATGCCCTGGTTTGTATCCTTGGACATGCTTTTTCCAAAGCCAAGTTCTAGATTCCCCTGGGGCTTGTGAGGGCCTGGGTGAGAGACCTTGAAAGCCAGGGATACAGAAATGTAATCACACTTGTCAGCTCTAGTGCACGGCAACATCCTGACATCTTTTTCAGGGCCACATCTTTTGTCTGAGTCTGTAGCTCTGAGCATACATAACCTCTTCATCGGTTCCTGAGGTAGGAGACAGCCTTTCAAAAGGTCTGAAAAGGTGGAACAGATGGGGGTCCTCAGAGGACCTCTTCTGCTTTTCTGCTCCCTGGACCCTAAACCAGAGTTTAAGAAAGTGGATCACACCTCCATTGGCCTAATACAGCATTGGCATAGTGACACTTTGTTTGTTTTGTTGTTGTTGTTTTTGAGACAGAGTCTTGCTGTGTTGCCCAGGCTGGAATGCAGTGGTGTGAACTCAGCTCACTGCAATTTCCACTTCCCAGGTTCAAGCAATTCTCCTGCCTCAGCCTCCCAAGTAGCTGGGATTACAGGCACCTGCCATCGCGCGTGGCCCACACAGTGGCATTTTTTTAAAAGTGTGAATTAGCTTGGCAATTTTCAACAATTGGAAAACATCTCTCTAGAAAGCTGAGTTTCCAGCTTCTTTTTAAAAATATTAGAAGATCTGAAAATACTGGATCTAGCTGGAAAGTAAGTCTCTGTTTGGATGTGGTGTGTGCTGAAGTTTACTGCAGTCCCTGCCACTCTCTGGTATCTTCCAGACCCTAAAGCCAGAGTTTAAATGCCTGAGCCTGAGCTGCTGGTTTGCTTGTTTGTTTTTCACTGAATGTGCTTACTTGTTTGTGTTAGGTGCCTGGCTCTGTGGGAATTTGATCCCTGCCCTAAGCCCCCTTTGCTTCACTTTCCTCACCTGTAAAGTACAGATGATCTTCCCTCATAGGATCAAAGAAAATAACAAACACAAATGTGGCCAGACATGGCTGGTGCCTAACCAATGCTCAATAAATATCTCCCCTTCCCTTTCCTACCCAACTAAACTGGCCTAGCCATTCATTCTCCAGTCAGCAAATAAATATCAAGTCATACCTTTATGCCAAGTACCATGCAAGACACTGGGGTGTGATGGTGAGCAAACTGGCATGGCTTTTCCCTGCTATGGCACTTGCAAACTATAATCCAGCAAATACATCTGCAAGCCCCGTTTGAAATATGTGCCATGAAGGCAATAGATAGAGTGGGATGAGAGAGAAGAGGAAGGTTTCTCCAAGGAGGTATATCTGCATTGAACACTGAAGAGTAAGAGGGGCCAGCCAGGTGGAGAGGGCTGGACAAGAGCTCCAGGCAGAGGGAACACCCTCTTTGTGCCTCTGAGTCAAGAAAGAGATCACATGATTCTAGGAACTGAAATGAGTCCTGTGTGGATGACGTGGAGTGGGCTAGGGGAAGGGAGTGATGTGACCTCATGAGGAGGGCAGGGGTGGATCATGCAGGCCCTTCAGACCACAGAAGGGGTGGGAATTTTATACTCAGTGCAGTGGGAACCACAGAATGCTGGGAGAGACACAGTTGGTTCATATCGCATGTTTCAAAATGTCTGGGCTACGAAATAATCTTTCTCATACAGTAAGATACTACTATATACCTATTAAAATCACTGAAATCCAAAATCCTGAGAAGACCAAATGCTGGCATGGATGTGACTCTTATTCATTGCTGGTGGGAGTGCAAAATGGTGCAGCCATTTTGGAAGAGAGTTTAGCAGCTTCTTGTAAAACTAAACATAATCTTATTGTATAATCCAAAAATTGTACTCCTTAGTATTTAACTAAATGAGGTGAAAATTTGTATCCACACCAAAAACTGCACACTAATGTTTACAGCAGTTTTTTTCATGATTGCCAAAATATGGAAGAAACCAAGATGTCCTTCAACAGGTAAATGGGTAAACAAATTGCATTTGTTCAATAGAATATTATTCAGGGATAAAAAGAAATGAGCTATCATACACAAAAAGACATGAGGGAACCTTAAATGCATATTGCTTAGTGAAAAAAGCCTGTCTAAAAAGGCTACATACTATCAAATTCCAATTATATGACATTCTGGAAAGGCAAAACTATGATGAGAGTAAAAAGACTAGTGGTTGTGGGAGGTTCAGGAGAAGGAAGGGAGGGAAGATTAGATGGAGGACAGAGGATTTGGGGGATAGTGAAACTACTCTGTATGACACAGTACTGGTAGACACATGTCACTTATACATGTATCAAAACCTATAGAATGTACAATGCAAAGAGGGAACCCTAATGGAAACTATGAATTTTAGTTAATAGCAATGTATCAATATTGGCTCAACTGTAACAAATGTATCACAATAATATTAGATGTAAATATCAGGGAAACTGTGTGTGTGCCTGGGTAAGGGGAGTCTCTTTAGGAACTTTGTACTTTTCAAATTTTTTGTAAACCTAAAATTTTTCTAAAAATTAAGTCAATAAATTAAAAAATAAACATGCATTTTAAAAACTGCGTTATAGTAGAGACGGGATTGATGAGAGGGGCAAGAGTAGAGGTGGGGAGACCAGTTGCTCAGGCAGGAGATAGTGGTGGTTTCCACAAGGGTCGTGATGGAGAGAAGAGGGTAGATTCAAGAGCTATTTAGGAGGTAGAATGGAAAGGCCCTGGGGATGGGCTGGATATTGATGGGGCTGGAGGGAAGCAGGGGGAGAGTCAGAGAGGATTCCCTGGTAGTGGCCTTGGGCCGTGGGTAGACTGAGACTCCCCGTTCACTGCAGCTGGGCTGCAGAAGTGGGAAGGGAATTAAGGTCAGGAAAGCTGCTGAGTCAGTAAAGGACCTATGGGACATCCAGACACCAGGGGTCTGGAGTGTAGGAAAGAGGTCTAGCTCCATCATACAATGGCAGTTGAAGCCACACAAGTGGGCTCGCCTTCATGCATTCAGCTCAGACCACCTTTCCAGGGTCCCTGCCTCAGTGCTTATGGCCCTGTGGACTTGTCTGTGGCAATACCAGCCTTGCAAAGGCCCTGAGCACCCCTTCATCCTCCTATAGGTAAGGAAACCATTCTAGACAAATCAGAATTGCGAAGATCCTCCAGCCAGCTAACGGAAGATCAAGGCTCCCAACTCTTTGCCATCTTTTTTTGTTTATTTGTTTAAGTAAACAAACCATTTTAAATACAGCAATCAGTCAATAAGAGAATCAAGCCAGATTTGGGATCAGAATGATGTAGTCCAAAGCCAGATTTTTCTGGCTTTGAAAAGAAAGACCTCCAGCCTTTCACATAGGTAAAGACCATACCTCAAGCATCTCCAAACCCTCATTCCCCCAGCCTCTACCTTGTGGCACTCTGCATAGCCACCTGTGCAAGACACCCAATGCTTACACAAAGAAGACCCTCAACATAATAATAATGATAACAATAAGGTCCAAAGCCCATGAACTCCCAGGAAGAAAGAAGTCGTCCCTGTGGGGAAACATCAGTAAGGTTGAAGCCAAGGCTCAAACCAAACACCCAGGTGGGAGTCTGCAGCCTGCTTTCCTAACTCCTGTGCCTTGAACTCCCTCAGGAGGCCTGTTCTGGCCTGCAGAGGATGAAGGCAGCCAAGTTCTCCTGCTTCAGGGCCCAGTCATCCCTGCTTCCCATGTCCCTCTCCTCTCTCTGCCAACTTCTCTTGCACAATTCCACACCATCCTTTCCTCACGCACCTGTCTCCAAACCCCTCAGCATCATTCTCGCAAACGTACACTGAGCTTCCCACGTGAAAAGGTATCTTCTGTAGTGGGAACAGGTCTCTTGAGAGGTATTCAAAATCACAAGTGGTTTGGGTTTCCATGTTTTGAAAGGAGGTAATTTTAACCTGAGTTCAGGCTAAGACTTTATTCCAGCCAAGTCCCTGATGACCCCAGGGTGGGACATGTCCCCCTTCAGCATAAGGAAATCACCTACCTGGAGATACCCCCGTCCCCCCTACCCCCCAGCAAGGCTGCCTCCCAGATTCCAGGCACTCCCCAGTCTCCTTGCAGAATTACCTACCCTCCTCCAGGGCTTGGGCTTGGGCAGGGCACACCTGTCTGCACAGACATTCAGGGTTCAAGACTCAGCAGGGGCCGAGGGAGAAAGGGAAGCTATGGCTCAAGGTACCTGAGGCTTGCTGGTCTTGTTCTGTCGGCTGGCTTCCCATGCTGGGATCCCTGTTGTGTGGTAGGTAAGTAACATCGGGCACCTGGAAAAGCAGCCCCGGGTCCTAGAGCTCCTGGGACAGGCTCAGAGGATAGATTATAGCAACCAGCCGGAAAGCAATCAGGGCCCCTGGAAGGGTCACGTGGAAGCAGTGACCTTGGAGGCAGGAAGCAGTGCAGTGGCAGAGTTGGCAGGGTCCACCCAAGACTCCAGCCCAGCCCAGAGGGGCCAGACATCCAGGCAGGGCCCTCGTAAGCTAAAAGGCTCTTGGCTTGGCCACAACAGGAAGCACCCAAGAGTCCAAATGCCTTCACATGTAGAAGAGAGAGTCCCTCCTGTCCCCAATCACATAAGACTCTAGTAAGCTGGGCACAGGCGCCAACAGGGCAGGGAGGGCAAAAGCGTATAAAGGAGAAATGACATTATACAGAAAGAGAGTAAAATCCTGCCCCTACCCCAGGCTCCCCAAGTCACTCCCCATACTACCGCTGACTCAGGCTCTGTGCAGAATCCAAACCCTTGTGTATGTCTGTCCACAAGGCCACACAAACATCCAGAGGCAAGACCTGAAGCGTAAACAGCTTTGGCTTTAGAGTCTGACATTTTTGGTTTCAAATCCTGGCTCTACCACCTATTAGCTGTGTGACTTTGGGCAAGTTAAACATGCTATGCATCAGTTTCTTTATCTCTAAACCAGGTGAGACAAGATGAGCCAGGTAAAACCCTGAGAGCAGTGTCTGGCACACAGCAAGTTTAGGTGCTAATATCAGGGGTACCTGTCAGCAATAGACACATAGACGATGATCTAAAAGCGTCCACCTTCATGCATTGGTGAATGCAAACTTTTTCTTTTTCTTTTTTGAGACAGTTTCACTCTTGTCACCCAGGCTGGGGTACAGTGGCGCCATCTTGGCTCACTGCAACCTCCGCCTCCTGGGTTCAAGTGATTCTCCTGCCTCAGCCTCCCAAGTAGCTGGGATTATAGGCATGTACCACCACGCCTGGCCTAATTTGTTTATTTTTAGTAGAGACAGCACAGGGTTTCTCCATGTTGATCAGGCTGGTCTTGAACTCCTGATTTCAGGTGATCTGCCCACCTCGGCCTCCCAAAGTGCTGGGATTACAGGCATGAGCCACCATGCCCGGCCCTTCTTTTAGCCTTGGCTATTCCAGGAAAGCCTTCCTTTCTGTGACGGCCCCCTCACTTTGTGTGCAGTGTAAGAGTGTGGACCCTGTCTCTCACCATCTTTCCTCCAGCCTTGTAAGGCAGATCTTATCCTTGTTTCATTGTAATGATGGGAAATGCAGGCTGAGAGAGAAAAAGCTCCCGGCCCGAGGCCCACAGTCAGAAAAAGGACAGAGTGGGGACCCACACCCTGGTTTTCGAGGCTGCCTTGCCTTGCATTTGCTACAAGGCCTGTAAATAGTAGACGAAGCGAGCATCCATCCCTAAACACACTCATGGAGAAATAAGCCCACCAGGGTCTCTGTTGTGAACTGGGGAAGTCTGAGAATCCATGAAATGGCCTTGTCTGAGAACACAGGCCCTGGGTGTATAAAACCCAGCCAACCCCCACTTAAACATTTCAGGTTCAAATGCTAAGACAGCAACATCCCTGAAATCTGTAAGGAGACAGCTGCATGGTCCCTGACTCCTGTTTCCAGCTTGAGTCTGTCAGGAGGCTTCACACAGGAGGGCTCCCGCTGGGATGCATCAAGTCAGGCAAGACCAGCCTTGTTCTAGGAGAGGTTCAGCCTCTGCTGGTGCCTGAGAGCCCAACAGTAGATGGGGGCACACACTACAGAAGGTGGCAGGACCCAGGGAGAAGCTCGAGAGCACTGGAGTCAGAATGACCTGGGCTCCCACCCAGGCTGCCCATTTCCTAATAATGTGAACAGAGCCATTTACTCAATCTGGTGGGGCCTCAGTCTTCCCATTTGTGAAGTGGGAAAAAAGTCAGCCCTCCCTCACTGGCTGTAATCTGCAAAAGCTCTCACACAGTTTCTGGCATATGGAAGGTGCTGGATAAACATCAGGCTCTACCATGTTGCCTTCTACGTGTCCTTCAGTTTGGAGTCAAGAGAAGAGATCAAAAGGGAGCTCTGCCCACCTTTGATATTCAGGAGTCAGCAGGCACACTCAGGTCAGAACTCCTCCCCCGAGTTCAGGGGCTCTGACCCAGCACCCGATAAAAGGAAGGTAAAGTTCCAGCGCTGGCACAGCTTCATGCTCCTATTATTGTCTGACCACACTGAACTGGGAGGATGGGTTTAGTGTCTGTCTCTAGGACCAGAGAAGGGTGTAGGGAGGACGAGGATGAGCTGATGTTGATTTTTACATTCTCAGCGCCAAGCAAAGCCTTTGGCTGGTGCCAATCAACATCTGTAGCATGAGTGAATGAATGAAGGAGAGCAGTATCCCCGCAGAAGCATCGGACACACAGTCTCTCCTTTCTCCAGCTTCTCCTGAAATGGAACAATTATCTCAACAGTAACAGCCACAATTAAAACCCAAACTGGCCCTGTGAACCAGGAAGCCCAGCGTGTTTACTCTGAAGGCCTCCTGGGCTGGGATGTGAGGAGTCGGCCTCTGGAATCCCAGGCACAGGCCTGTGGGCCTCTGGCTTTATCTGCCTGCTTTCTCCTTCCTCCCATTGTCCTATCTGGCTTCCCACAGTCCTAGGAAAGGCCCCCAGCTTTGTTTGGAGGTCACAGGGCGGCCCTGACTGCCCCAGAGGTATTGGGTTAGGGCAGAATGGCCAATGCCCCTCCCAGGGAAGCATTCCTTTCTGAACTTTCCCAGTAACTCCCCCCACACAGACACAGCTTGGTTCCCTCAAAGACATCAAGACCATCACACCCCCTATCCCTGCCCCCAGCCCCAGTGCGGGGTGGGTGATCAGAGGCCCCCAAAAGAGGCCAACTGATTAGCTAAGGTAGAGGGCAGGCAAAAAATTAACAAGGCAAATGAATAGCCAGGACCAATAAATTAAAATACTACATAGTGACAGCTAGAAGGCGTGTGGGATGAGGGCAGGGTGCCAATCTATCCTTCCCTAGCAGAGGGGAAATTCAAAAGCACCAGAGGTTTCTGAGGACTCAGCTCAAGAAACAAATGATCCATCAAAGGCCTGAACTCCAAACCCTCAAGGATGGTAGTGAGGCAGGCTTTATGTTGAGGGAACACCCTGACAGCAGGAGGTGGAGCTGGGGGCGGTCACGACCAAGCCTTGTTTTTTAACTGATTCCCAGCGACTGGCTACAGCGCAGGACTCTAGTGCCTCTTTTCAGAGACAGATAAGAAATAAGCCCCATGAATCCTGGTTTTCCGCTATGAGTGGTGCCCAGCTCCAAGAGGGGACCTCTTTCTTATCCTCTTCCTCCCCTCCTCCAGCTACTTAACTCAAATGAGCTTCTCTGATTGTCTCAGAGGGTGATGGAAAATGCTGTTGACAAAAACATGACAATATCAGTTGTATTCATTTTGCCTTAAACCTAAGCCAGGACCTTTACTTTTGATAGCAGGAGACAAATAGGGGTGGGTCCCCAGTGAAACCCCACCTCCAAGCTGAAGATAGTTTAAAGCCTGAAAGCCAAGCTACAAGTCAAATCCATGGACCAGACTGAGAACCTGTCTTCCAGTCTGGCATGCTTTCCTCTGATTGATCCCCACCCTTTACCTATTCTACACTTACCTATCCTTTCCTAATTGGTTTTCTACACTGCTGTGCCCACCTTTGAGTGGTGTCTTCACTTTCACCTTTTTTGCATACTCATAAATCAATTGGCACACACTCCCCATTCTGAGTCTATAAAAAGCCCTGGACCCAGCCACACTAGGAGATAAACCACCTGACTTTGGGGGTGGGGAACTCCCCCACTGCATTGCCTCTCCACTAGAGCTGTTCCATTGCTCAATAAAATTCTTCTCCACCCATCCTCACCTTTTCAATTGTCAGCGTATCCTCATTCTTCTTGGACGCAGGACAAGAGTTCCAGAACCACGGAATGTGGGTACAAGTGATAACACAATCAGCCTGAGTGGGCAGAGTGCCTCCAGTGGCAGGCCTGGGGCCAAGCAAGGCCTGGGCAGTGAGGGGGCGTTGCCGGTCATGGAGGTCCCTGATCGGCAACGTGGTTGAGAAAAATTCTGCGTCACTTTCCGATGTTGCAATGAATGAAGTGATGACCTGGATAGTAACAGTAGCAACTCACATTCACTGGGGGCTGACTATAGCACAGAAGTGTCTTGCTGATCCTCATTGCAAGTCAGGGAGAATTTATACAAAGACTCAGAAAGTCTAAGAAACCTGCCCAATGCACACAGCTTGTGGGAGAACCAACTCAGCTCCACCTGCGTGTGAGACCCTCAGTCCCTTTAATTTCCTTAACTTGGTTCAGCAGGACTTGCATTACACAATTGGAGAAACTGAAGCCTAGGTCGATCATTTATCTCATTTGTCCTCAGAAGCAGGGTCCTGGTCTTCGCTGGGGGTCTGACATTTTCCCAGAGTTAGCCTGTGTCTCCTCAGCCTTTGGGGAAGGACAGCTGGAGGCGGCTGTAATTCCAGAAGGGTGGCTGTCCCCCAAACACTGGGATGCTCCTTCTAGGGCTGTGGCTGGCAAGGGCTAGCCAGCCAGGAACTACATTTTCCAGCCTCCTTTGCACCTGTGTGGTCATGTGACTCATTCTCACCAATGATAGTGGAAGTGACTTCAGCGTCACTTGATGAGAATGAGATGAGAAAATAAGTGAGCCCTTTTTACTCCCTCCTCCTTCCATGGTGACCTCGGAAGCCATACGTTGAAAATGGAAGAAACCTGGGACCCAAAATACTGTGTGGATAGCCACCCACTACTTTCACTGAATTGTTGCTGAGTGAGAAATTAATGTGTACTGTATTAAGCCACTGAGATTGTGGGTTTACCTCTTGCAGCACCAGGCACTGCCTGAACCCATTACTAGTAGTTTTGGTTCTCAATTATTACCAATCATCTTACCCACAACCATTCTTGAAAGTGTTGAGAAAGACCCCCAGATCAAAGTTCATTTAAATTGGGAAATCTTTACTGAATATTTGAAATATTTGAATATATTTGAAATATTTACTGAATATCCCTGACCCTGTCTCATCGACACATAGAAGTTCTCTGGTGTCCCTATCCCTGTACCCCCACCCCACCTTTCCTGCCTGTCACAGCCGGGCCTCTCAAAGGAATTGGCTACACCTCCTGTTGCCATTTCTCTGTCTTCTACTCACATGTCAACCCCTCCAGTCTGGCCTCCACTCCCAGCCATCCTCAGAAGCAGATCCAGTCAAGGTCACCCTTCCTCCAAGACAGTCGAGACTGCAGTATCTTGATATTCTGGAACCTCAGCTCTTGCACAAATGGCCCTACCTTTCAGGAGCACAGCCAAGCTGACCACACAACCTGTCCACAGACCTGATTCCTTGTGAGTCTTTCTACTTCCTCGAGGGATCATTTAGTTTCTGTAAATTTATGCAGAAACCCATTGTGTGCCAGACAATGTTCTAGTCAGGGATATAGAAGAGGAAGAAGAGGTAAAGAAGAAACCATCCCTGACCTTGAATGGCTTTCAGCCCAAGTAGGGTCAAGTATATCCCCATTCTTCAGATGAGAAAACTCAGGCTCAGAGAAGCTAAGTGTCTAACATAGCTGATGAGTGTCATCTCACCCACCGAACCCAGGGAGAAATTATATGAGAAAAATAATGAAAATGATGCACTTCAAGAGAGGCCAGAACCTTAATAGCACTTAACTCATCATCCCAATATGGGGACAAAGGAAAGAAACGGAACAATCACAGGCTCATCTTTTCTTCTTCTTGATTTTACTATTTGTAATGTTCTAATTAAAAGTCAACTACTCTCAATAATCCCCAGTGATACCCAAGGAAATGTCTTGGTCCTAATTTTAGCCTCATGATAAACAGTCCAGTATCATATTAGATGAAATTATTTGACCTTAAAAAGGGCTACATCCCTCTCTGTGCTTCAGTTTCCCCATGTGTACACTGAGGAGTGTAGAGAGCTAAACCTGATAATTTCTCGGGCTTATTGCAATGTTCG
Organism: Rhinopithecus bieti; assembly: GCF_001698545.2. Classification (NCBI taxonomy): domain Eukaryota; kingdom Metazoa; phylum Chordata; class Mammalia; order Primates; family Cercopithecidae; genus Rhinopithecus; species Rhinopithecus bieti. Next base: position 1,697,760 of record NW_016819049.1, read on the forward strand.
ATGTCTGTGATTTTAGCATGTCCCCACTTGTTTATCAGACATTGGCAGCTGCCTCATCTATCTTTCTGCAACCTAAAAGTTAACATTTTATTGAGTGCCTCTCTGGTGTATCAAAAGCACCAACTCATTGTATTAGTTCATATGTGTTGCTCTAGAGGAATACCTGAGACTGGGTAATTGATTTAAAAAAGAGGTTTACTTGGCTTATTGTTCTGCAGGCTGTACAAGCATGGCACAGCATCTGCCTGGCTTCTGGTGAACCCCCAGGAAGCTTTTACTCATGGAAGAAGGTGAAGGGGGAACAGGCATGTCACATGGCAAGAGAGGGAGCAAGAGAGAAGCTATGCTCCTTTAAACACCTGCTCTTGCATGAACTAATAGAGCAATAACTTACTCATAATTGCAGGGAGGGCACCAAACCGTGGGTGCCAAACCGTTGGTGCAGGGAGGGCACCAAACATAAATGATCCACCCCCCATGAGCCAAACACCTTCCACTCGACCCCACCTCCAACACTGAGGGTCAAATTCAACACGAGATTGGGGAGGGGGGAACAAATATTCAAACCATATCACTCATGTATCTTTCATGACAACCTAGGAAAGTATCATTTTATGGATGAGGATCCCAATGCTTAGAAAGTTTAAGGAACTTGCACAAAAATGCACAGCAAGTGGCCACAAGCAGTCTAGCTCTCAAGTGCCATGTGGCATCTCCCACAGTCTCATCTATTGCAAAAGGCTCAGTCCATAGCTTTTGAGAAGTGGACAGTGCCCCATATGACCCTGTCCACTTGCCACAGATGATTGGACCAGGGAGGACGCCTGTGCCCAGAGCAGTCCACCCCTTGACCATTAGCCATAGAAGGCATGGCTAGAAGGCCCCACCTAACAGCAGGAGGCATTCAGGTTTGCACAGGGAGGCTCCTAGGTGCTGGCCAGTTGGCTGTGAGAAACTGAACTGAAACCCATGAGAATGCGTGGCCCAGGCACCAGTTGGGTCAAGGTTACCATGAGTGAGTAGACCACACTAGTCAAAGCACAAAGAGCATGGGCCACCCTAAGGAGCCTGGCCAGAGATAGAATTCTTCCATTTGCTAGTTGCAGGGGCTCAGAGGTGTCCCAGTTTTGCCCCTTGGATTTCCTTAAGCCCTGACTATAATTTGACAGCAACCTTCCTTGGCTGGCGCTAGTGCAGATGGTTCTCTGTGTCCTCAGTCCCAGGGAGCTTCCAGAAACCAAAAGTTTTGAGCAAATCAACTCCCTTTCCCCTTGCCAGACACCTTTGCCTGGATCTGTCGTACCTTTACAAAACCAACAGATGGTAATAAGTAATAAGTAAGCCATTGGCTCAGGCTCTGGACTTTTCTGTAATATAGAGATTTTTGCTGTCACAATATTTATTGTAATAGGATTTGACAGAGCACTGGCGTGAGAGACAGTATGCATAAAAGAAAAAAAAAAAGGAAAGGAAAGAGGAAAAAAAAAAAAAGCCTTCCAACCTCAAGAAAATGCAAAAAGCAGAGTGCATAAGAGAGGGGAGAAAAGTCAATTAAATCATGATAATTACTTCCGCTGCCGTGCCCGAGAGCAGCATGAGCGTCTATTAATTAGGAGTTCCATGTTGACTGTGTCCGTTTGACTTCAACGAGGCTGCCAGTGTGCACTATAATAACATTCTCCTGGAGAGCAAATGTGTGAAAATATTTTCACCCTGACAATTAGCAGTTTTAAAGAACCTGACACATGCGCACATGCGCACAATCCACCTCCCGTCGCAACACACACAGAGAGCAAGTTCCCTGGCCCCTGTGATCAGGCTGAAATGTAGCCATTTCTGCCGTCCCCAATCTCTATTCCCCAGAAGTCAAGTTCCCCAACCCCGGTCCCTATAATTACCAGCTCCTCTCATTAGCACTCAGCAGCTTGCCTGGGTGCAAATTCCCACCCAGGGGCACAGAGCAGGAGCCTGGAGTGGGTAGCAGTTCCCGGCCAAAGGCAAGATGGGGCCAAACCACTCCAGAGAAGAGTCCGCCTGAAGGCAGCCTTGACAGAAGGGGGCTCAGAGCAGCCTGACTCCTTCTCCAGATCCAGCTGCACATCCGTATACCAGGCACATCTGTGGCTTAGATTCCAGGGAATGTTCTAAACAATCCATGAAACTGGGACCTGGGAAGGCAGGCAAATGGCCGAGCGTTTTATTCAGGAGGGGTCTGTCTGGCCCAGTCATGGACTCCCAGGGTTGGGAGGGATGTAAGAGATCACCTAGGCCATTTGGCAAATGGGGAAACAGGTTCAGGGAAGTCAGGCCACGTGCTGTTAGTGGCAGGACCAGAACTCAGGCCTAGGCCCCTTGAGCCCCAGCCAGGACTCCCCACTTATATGATAGGCTCATCTAGGACACGTTATATCATACATTATTCTTTCAATATAATAACCATTGCTATACAGGGCCTGGCACATAAGCCGTCAATACATAACTGTTCACTTCTTCCTCCCTTTCCTTGCAAGGATAAGAGTCAGACATTGACTACTGTGTTTCCCAGCCCTGGGGGATTGGAGATGTGGGGACAGGGCAGGCAGTAGGGAATGCGGGATGCTCTAGCTCTTCCCAAAGTGAAGTGGGCACAGAGGAGAGAAGCCGGGAGCCAGGTCTCAGACAAACTCAGGACGCTGGACCACCTGCTCATCTGCCTTGATGTGGAAACAGAGAACCCAGGCAAGGACACAGGATTGGGCCCCTGCTGATGCTCTCCGGACAGCTGGGGTGCTGAGTCAGGAAATCCTCTGGCCCCAGGCTCTCCATTGCTTCAGAGCTGGGGACAGAGGAAGGTGAGGGTCAGGGCCCTGGGAGGGCTGTGTCCTGGAGGATGTATAGAAATAGCATCCCCTGCCCAGGGAGGGCTGCACGGGCAGGGCCGTGGAGGGAAATGGGCTTTCCTGCCATTCACCGTCAGTTCTGCACCAGCCAAGTTAAACAACAGGGACTTGCCCACATTACCCACCTAGCCATTTGCAAAATTGGGATATCCTGACTTGCAGGCCAGTGCTCCCTGCTCTCCTAACTTAACACAGGCTTAAAGGCGAATGGGAACAGACATTAGCATTCAACACAGAAAGAATCAGAACTCTGCAGATCCCTACCCCAGCCCCGCTTCCTGGATAGCTACAGGCCTCTCCTCTTCAGTTACCACTGAGGACTGTTGTCCAGCTGGATGAAATGAAACCACACTGGCAGAAGTGCCTGGACCACAGTGGTCAGGTGGCCTGGGTGACTTCAGCTCCTGGGGCCTCATTTCCTGTCTGTGAAGTAGATGGGTTGGCCACTATGTATTGTATCAAAGCCCTTCTGTACTTTGGTGGCCCGCTGAATTAGGGTTCCGCAGTCTTCCCTCTCTATAAAACAATGAGTCACCCACACTCTTGCTATAGCCTCACATAGGCAGAGTAACTGTCCACCCCTTGAATTTGGCCCTGTCCACATGACTGACTTTGACCAATAGGATGTCAGAGCAGAGGCATGACTGTGCCCAAGGCTGGGAGGGTCTTCTTGCCCTCTGGTCAACTGCTGTGAGAAGAAAATCTCAGTAGCCACTGCCCCTTCAGCATGAACCCCAGAATAAACACACGTAAAGCTGACTACAGGGTCCAGGCAGCTGCTGGCCCAAGGAGGAAGAGAGACACAGAGAGCAGACATCAACACAACCTGCAGCCAAGCCTGGAGCCGAAAGCCTAGGTCAGGCCAGCCCAGCCATGTGGCAGCCAGCCTACAGCCCTTGAGCTGAGAGTAAATGTTGGTTTCAGCCACTGAGCTTTGGAATCTTTTGTTATGTGGCATTTCTTTGGTGATAACCAATATAAATCCCATTTTACTCTGAGAAAGAGGTTGAGTGACTTGCTCAAGCTCACAGCGAGGGCAGGCAGCAAAGCCAGAGCTGGAACCCAGGATGGCCCACCGTGCATACCATCAGCTGCCTCTCCCACGTGCTGATCTTGTGGTGTTCACAAGGGCATCCCCAAAGGGAAACTAAGCAGGCCCCCAACCCCGCTCCTTACCTCCAGCCTCACACTTCCTTGAGAGGAAGCCTTCATTCAAGTGGCCCCACCTTGCTAGCCCCGGTAGCTCACTGCACATCTGGCACCAGAGCCCAGCTGGCCACAGGATTCCCTGACCTGAAAGTTGCCTCACCAGGGCCTTGCACTCTGCTGTACTGCTCTTCCTTGGCAGGGACAGAAGTGCAATGGGGGAAGAGGAGAGGCGGACAGCAGCTTGGAAAAGAAAGCTGCCAGGCTCCTGCTGCTCAAAAGGCACCACGGCCCACCTGCTTCCTGCACCTAGAGAGAGCAGCAGCTTGGGAGCAGATTCCCCCAGGAAGTCTACACTCACTTGCATTTGAAAGAAGAATTCACTGGAGGCAGGCAGGTTCGGGGAAAGCAGGAGGACACGGGAGAAGCTGCCAGTCAGCACCAGCTTCTCATCAACTCATTCCCCAAGCAATTCTCAGGGTGCAGTCTCCGAACACGTGTGGGTCCTCACCTGCCTTCAATCCCCATGTATGGAGAGAGGAGTTAAGATCCTCTCCCAGGGTTGCTGGGAGGACTGTACAGGCTATGAGCACCAGGGCCTGGTGTCAACACAGAGGCAGCTTCACACATCAGCTGCTATTATTCTCTGATGTTCATCTGTGCCAGAGCACACACAGCACTCAATTCTGATGAACCAGAGGGGAAAAGACACAGATGCTGAAGCTGGTACAAGCACATGCATATCCAATGCAGTCTCTGGACAATTTCAGTCACAGGTGACCCAGAAATGGCAAATGTGTGGCACGCATGCAACTGCCTCCTGGTTCTCATCCATGGCAGACATCACTAATCAATTACAGTACTCTTTGCTGATCCACCTGGAAGGGAGCTCCATGCATTTTTTCAGTCCAGTGCCTTGGCATCTGCTATCATTGGTCTACATTGGCACTAACAATAAAAGTGATTTATCATCCCTTCTCCAGTCCAGCAGTCTTGTTTACAGAGAAGAAACTAAGGCCCAGAGTGGGCAATAAACTTGCCCCAGGTCACACAGGAAGGCACAATAAGAGCTCAGGTTTTTATATTCTGGCGCTTTCCCCACTGCATTTGTGCTGCACACAGACACTGATTTTGTTTTCTGGATATACTGGGGAGAAGGCTCTGTGAGACTCCATCATCTGCTCCGCTCCCTCTGCCCAGCCACTCAGTCTCCTCTTGTGCCCACCTCATTGCCTTTGCTGGTTTCTTGGCCCAGCACACTTCTCCTGATGACACATGGCTGGTGGGCTGTCAAGCTTGGCTCTCAACTGCCCCCTCCTACAAGAGAAGCTGCCCCTGCCAGGTGATCTGAAGTCTCCTGCACCCTCCCCACTCCTCCATCATGCTCCATGAGCTCCTTTTATTTGTGGGCACTCACTATGGCCTGAGTTTATCTAAGGCAAATATGTATTTATCATCATCACCATGGTATCCCTGTGGCCATTCTAGAACAATCCCCAGCATAGAGTAGGTGCTCAATACATAATTGTTGAACAAGTGTCTAAATCCCATCATCCCTCAACTCCCCAGACCCCCCTTCACATACTACACAGTCCAGGCACAAAAGAAGACACCTCAGCTGGGCAGTCCTCCAGACCACACACCCTAACCCTGAGGGTGCCCCTGACCAACCCACAGTCCAGCAGCCCCTGAGGAGGGGCTGATCAGCAGCAGAGCTGAAGAATTCAGCCTTTGGCCTCTCGATTCTCAGTCATCTTCTGGGAGTGCAGATGGGCTCATTTTGGTCCCTTGTTTCTGACCCAAGATGGATTGAGAGGGGCATTGAAATGGGGAGAGAGATGCATCCAGCCCGTGGATCACTCTAGTCTGTGTCTGGATCCATGTGTCAAGGTAGAAGGCAGGTCCTAGTGGGGCCTGGAAGCCCCAAGGAGTGCCTGCCCTACATTACAGGTGGGAGCCTAGCTGCCTGCCTGCTGAGCCCTTCCTAGGCCCACAGTGAAGCCTCTGACCGGCTCCACCATCTGCCACTCTAATCTTCCCACTGCCGTGACCCCACGCCAAGCCCCTTTCTATCTTGCCATTTCCTCTGCCTGGAATGCTCTTCTGCCAGCTCTCTGCATAGTGAGGTTCTTCTCGTGGTTCAGGTCTTCTTTGCACAAATGTCCTCCCATCAGAGGGATACACCCAAGCAGCCCCCATTGTCACCCTTCCATCTTATCATATTTCATCATATTTGTATCACTTTTTACTCTCTGAAATTATCTTATTTACTTGCTTTCTTTAGTTTTAGCAACCTGCTCTATCAGACTTTAAACCCAGTAGGCAGTACCTTGTAGGCCCTGTTCATAGCTTGGACTCCTAGTTGGCTGGTCTACTGTAGTGGCCACACCATTTACCATTGATGAATGAGTGGGTGGGTGGATGGATGGTTGGATGGATGGATGGATGGATGGATGGATGGATGGATGGATGGATGGATTCCACCACCAACTCCCTGTGGGACCCTCCTAGATGGTGTTTCTCTCTGAAGCCCCAGTATTAACTCAGGCTTGGTGCATAGCATGGCACAGATGCAAAGTGTTGCTGAGTGCACTGTAGTATTTTCAGGATCTCAGTTTTCACATCTGCAAAATGAGGCACTGGGACTAGTCAATGCTTTTCAAACCATGTGACTGGAAACCTTCTGGAAGGGGTTCACACATCCTGCTCTGCTGCTGCAATTTTCAAATAAGCAAGTAAGAGAACTCAAGACAAGACAATGAGTTTTCATGGAGCCAAGTGTCTTCATTGTAAAGCCCAGTCCTTCCTATCTGGGGAATGGGAAGAGGGGCAAATATTCTTTCTTCCAAGAAATAATGGTGATAAGGGATGATTATTGTCTTAAAAATATATATATATCCTTATTCTGCATCAGGAAGAGATTGGCAACCAGATGCAGATGTCAGTCCCGACTTTAAAAATATATATATTGGTAAAGGAAATGAAGTCTGGGAACCTCCATTCTGGTGCCCTGCAGAGATGCCACAAACAATGAGGCATTTTCCACCAAACAATGAAAAATTAAACCGCCCAAGGACTCCTTTCTTGCTTTTGTCTGTTTTCTATTTGGGCTTTCCTTTGAAAAAGTGGCTTTGCTGCTTTATAAAGTTTGATGATCCCTGAAGGATCTACCTCCAAGGCCCCGTTCCCAGGATCTCTGCACCCTTGATTTTTATTTTCACATCTTGGCCCCTGCATTACACAGGCTTTTCTCCAGGTCTGGGCGTGGTTGGATCCCAAGTGTGCAGAGGACCCAGGAGGGCTCTGCCCCGCTCAGCTCAGCCCTCTGTGGTAGTCTGCCCTCTGGTCTATGCGCTTCCTCCTGGGCCTCTCCAGGCAAGGTTGTGTGCATCTTGCAAAATAATAGCCTCTGAAGTGTATTTTTGTCAGGCATGCAGTTGGGACCCTGGCATTGATAGTGGTTGTACAATTCCCGTTTCTAACCTCATTCAGAGAGACCAAGTGTCTTGTTCAAGGTCACACAGCAAGGAGGGGCACAAAGCCAGTTCATAGAGGTCTTCCTCCCAGCAGCGCCTGCTGAGCGGAAATTCAAGAGCCCTTTGGCAGCCACTACCGGATATGAGAAAGCGTTAAGACTGTCTCCAATTCACTCACTCTGTGCTCATAACCACGGTGTGCTGAGCACTTGAACTGTGTCAGGCACTTTATATACATTATTTTAACCCCACAAATGCAAGAAGTATCATGATTCCCATTTTCCCCCTCTGGAAACCAAGACTCAGAGAGGTTCCCTGACTTGCCGTGATCACACAGTGAAAACTAAGCCAGGATTTGGCCCATATCCACTCAAAGCACACCCTCTCCTTTGTGTCTGTCCTCCTGCCGTGGCCTGTGGCTTCCTGCCCACAGGGCATGCAGCTGGTCTTCCTCTGCTCAGGGTCATCTCTCCAGAAGCGGCCTGGCCGGGTGCCTGTGCTGCAGGAGACAGAAGCGCCAGGCCGCTGAGCCCAGGAATGGACTGGCAGGACTAGGAGAAATCAAGGCAGCCCATTCCCTGGGAGAGCAAGGGAGCTGAGCACAGAGAGATAGCCAGGAGTCTGCTGCAAGGTGAGGGTTATGGGTGGCCCCAGAAAGAGCAGGCCTGGTGTCGGGGAGCCATACACAGACACAGAGCTTTGCTCCCTCATTCAATATACGAAGCATTAGTTTTTCTCAGGGTAAATAAGCAATAGTGCTGTGTGTGTGTGTGTGTGTGTGCGCGCGCGTGTGCGTGTGTATGCACACTGGTTTGTCTTAACATTCCTAGGAACCCTAGGGACCCCAATGGTGCCAAAAGCAGCTTCAGAGGCTGAGGGCAGCCCGTGGCATCCCCTCTCCTTCCCTCAGATACCCACTTTGGCTAAGAATCCTGCAGCCTCTCTTTGAGCCCAGTGAAGCTATTTCATGAACCTGGTCTGTGCCTTAATGATCCCTGGCACCCTTTGTGGGTAGGGTCAGTAGACGGGCAATAGAAATGTCAGCCCCACCTTTTCCACTATTCATTCTCTAGGAACCAGATTAGGGGGTCTGTGAAGATGGGGCCCCATCAGAGTTTGCGCCACCTCCCCTGGGTTCCAGCAACAAATGGTGCCCCCTCTGTGAGTCTGTTTATGCGTCATCCCCACTGGACTGCCCTCCATGAGAGCAGAGGATTCTTTTAGTTTAATCGCCACATCAGTTACACATCAGACACAAGAAGGTCCTACATCATACATGCAGCAGGAAGGAAGGAGGGAAAGGGCATAATAACGACAATCACAGATCTGAGCCCTAATATGCACCAAGCACCTTGGGGAGCACATTACAGGCTAGAGCTCATGTCATCACTCCTGTAACCCTATCAGGGAACTGAGGCCCAGAGAGGCTAAGTCATTTGTCCAAGGTCACACAGCCAGGAAGAGGACAGGGTGGGTTTGGAACCCAGGCCTGCAGATTTACAAAATGCATGCTCTTTGCCTTGATTAGGCCTGCCTGCCTGTACAGGATGGAGGATGCCCCCAGCTTGCAGGCCCACCTGGTAGAGACCTAGGAGGTAAGCATGTTCGATTACTCATTCAGAGTGACCAAAGAAGGAAACCACAGAGCCTGTTGCTGTGGCTGAAGTCGACCACTAGCAACATATGGCATCGCCAGCCCTTCCCACTCACAGGGTTAACTGGGACAGCTGTCACCCTGGAGAGTGAGCTGGCCCTTCTGTTCTCCCCCTGGGGGTTCCTAATTTTACCGATAGCAGCCATCTTCATTAAGGAACTTGTCAGCACATCAAAATAGTGCTATGATTAACTCCTTGAACAAATACTTGCAGAGTCCTGACTTTACACTCAGGGCTAAAGGAAATGTTCTTTAAAAAGCATAAAACATGGGCCGGGCACAGTGGCTCACGCCTGTAATCCCAGCACCTTGGGAGGCTGAGGCAGGTGGATCACCTGAGGTCAGGAGTTTGTGACCAACCTGGCCAACATGGTAAAACCTTGTCTCTACCAAAAACACAAAAAAATTAGCCAGGCATGATGGTGGGCGCCTATAATCCCAGCTTCTTGGGAGGCTGAGGCAGGAGAGTCACTTGAACCCAACCCAGCGGGGCAGAGGGTGCAGTGAGCGCGAGATTGCGCCCCTGGTGCACTCCAGCCGTGGGCGAACACGAGCGAAGACTCCATCTCAAAGAAAAAAAAAACCCTAAAACATGGTACATGTCATCAAGAAGTTTATCACTAGGAGACTAATTGCGCTTACATTTCTGATTCCCTTTCCAAGGCTAATTGTAGAGTGTGCCTTTCCCTCCCTCTCTCTTCTCACATCCAGGGAATGGTGCTGAGTGTCTAATGAAGGCAGTTAAAAAACAAAACAAAACAAACATCAGATTATGTGAATAAACATCAACAGAAGTGCAATCTCCCAGCTGGACAGCAACGAGTGGAAAAGCTGTGGCTACAGTATGAGAAGGCACAGGCAGGGGTGTGTGTGTATGTGTGTGTATATGTATGTGTGTGTGTGTGTGTGTTTGTGTGTGTGTGTTAAAACTCCAGTTATTGACTAGGGATATAAAAGAGTTTCAACTGTGTTTGTAGAACAGGAAGCCTGTTATTGTTTTGGGATGAGACAGATATCAGTCAATTCTTTAATTAGAAACGCCTACTGGTTACATCATATTATGAAATGACAGTGTAATGTGCTTCTGCCTGTTCTTTTAAAATATGAGGAAACCACTATGTACTCAAAAGAATTGAAAACAGGTTGGGTATGGTGGCTCACACCTGTAATTCCCAGAACTTTGAGAGGCCATGGCAGGCAGATCACTTGAGCCCAGGAGTTCAAGACTGGCCTGGGCAAAAAGGCAGAACCCCCTTACTGCAAAAAAAAAAATAACAAAAAATTAGCTGGTCATGGTTGCATGTGCCTGCAGTCCCAGCTACGTGGGAGGCTGAGGTGGGAGGGTGACTCGAGCCCAGGAGGAGGTTGCAGTGAGCCATAAGCCGAGATTGAGCCACAGCACTCCAGCCTGGGTGACACAGTGAGACCCTGTCTCAAAAAAAAAAAAAAAAAAAAAAAAAAAAAAAAAAATTGAAGACAGGTGCTCAAACATAGCAGTGCTGTTCACAAGAGCCAAAAGATGGAAATAAATATTCATCAACAGGTAAATGAGTAAGCAAATTACAGTATATACATACTATGGAATATTATTCAGCCACAAAAGGGAATGAAGTTCTGATACCCACTACAACAGAAATGAACCTCAAAAACATGCTTAAAAGAAGCCAGACACAAAAGGCCACATAGTGTATGACTCCATTTAGATGAACTACCCAGAAGAGGTAAATCCATAGAGTAGGAAGAGGAATTGGTAGTTGCGAAGGGCTGAGGAAAGAGGAGGGTGGGGAAAAACTGCCTGATGGATAAGGGGTGATGGAAATGTTTTGGAACTTGACAGAGGTGGTCCTGCAGGACACTATGAATGAGCTGAATGCCACTGAATTGCACACTTTAAAATGCTTAATTATATGTTATGTACATTTCATCTCAATAAATAGTTTTTGGAAAAAGAAAAAAGATGCAAGAAAAGCCTGAGTTTTCCCAATGATATGAAGGCAAAAGGGTGATATGGGATGAAGGCACTGGTTTATGAGCCAGAGCTCCAGGTCTGCTCTCGCTCCATCACTTCCCAACCCTATGACCTAAGGCAATCATTTTTGTGCCATTCCCTCCTCCATTAAATGGGGCCTTGCAGGGCTGCGTGAGGATCCAGTGGGTGCTAGATAAGAAAGTAATTTTGACAATATAAGATGCATTAAGCTAACATTTACTGAGGACCTATGAGCCAGTCGCTGTGCTGAACACGTTTCACTGTGCATCTCACTTATTCTCCGTAGCAAACCCATTTTACAGAAGTGGAACATGAGGTTTAAAGAAAATCAGTGGTAGAGCCAGATCAGAAGCACATGCTGCTGTATCCCATGGTGCCACCCTGCCTTGCCCACGGCATACTCACTACCATCATTCAGAAGAGCTATCACACCTCTTGAGATACACACTCGCAGCACCCACCCCCCTCGAGATCCAGCAATGCACCTCAACTCCGTACTAATGTTCAGCATCAAGTGAGAAGCTGGGTTATCCGGGCGCATGTCCTGACAGCCAGCCGCATCTATGGACCTGTGGCGCTCTCTGCTTCTCAAATGGCTCCTTCCCAATTCCTGGGAAGCCACTGATGTGAATTTCCCTGAAAGTGAATTTCAGATTTGAATCCTTTCGTGACAAGAACACGATTGAATAGTCTCCATGTGCCAGGTGCCATGCTAGGTCCTGGGGATGCAGAATGAAGAAGCTCATGCCCCAGCTTCAGAGACCTCTTGGTGGAGATAAATGGGAAAATACACAAATGCTCCCCTGTGTTATAAACTCAGCGATGGACATCTGCACAGTGCATGATGGGTGTGTGTAAAGGAACTCCTGGGGAACTCAGAATGGCACAGTGTTAAGAAGGCAGACTCTGGTTCTATTCCTGCTTCCACCACAGATGCGCTGTGTGGCCTTGGGAAGTCACCTAACCTCTCTGTGCCTCAGTTGTAAAACAGTGCTCATTGTACCTGCATCAGTGAACAGTGTGGTGAAGATTAATAATTTAGGACATTGGAAGTGTTTAGAACAAGGTCTGAACCATGGTAGTTGCTATAGAATCAGTGTTAGTTCTTACGATTACCATGATTTCTGAGGGGGTGTAAGCCTGGAAAGGAGATAAGGCACCAAGTTCAAGGATGACACTTGAGAACCACAATAGACCCAAGTGCCAAACTAACACAGGTCTGTTTTCAAGCAAAGAGTCCGTGTGGAAATGCAAATCTTATACGAATATGGATAATCAGCAGTTATCACAAACCATGGTGAGGGAGACGGAACCCAGATCTGTCCACAAACCCAGATCCGTTGGGAAGTGAGAATATCAATTTCCAAGAAACGTTAAATTACATCGTTTTCTCCACACAGCTGCCAGGCCCCAGAGAGTAACTTCATGTTCAAATTGCTTTCTGATCTCCTGAGATTCCATCTCCCTGTTCCACGTCCTCACCTCCCTCCCCCATGGTCTCTAGAGGATGTATTTGGACATGTCACTCACTCCTATGCTGCAGAGAAAAGTGAGAGCCACAGATCAGGTAATGATCCCCAGTGTCCCCGCTCTAGAAACACAGGGGAAATGAGCAGAGCCTGTGGATGCCTTTACCTAGGGAATCCACACGCAAAAATAGGCTATTCTTCACACAGGCATAGGATTTTCTCATCAATTTCCTCTCTCTCCCTCCTGTACTAGGTCTGTCCATCATCACAGCAGTGGTCTGAATCCAGGTTCAGAAACACCCACTCTCAAGGTGCTGGAGGAAGATGGTAGAGGTTTCCAGTCCTCGCACCACCTCTTCTAGCTGTGTGACCTTGGTGAAGTTACTTCACCTCTCTAAGCCTCAGTGCCTTCATCTGTAAAATGAGAATAATATCACTTTCCTGGGGGAAATTGTTGCAAAATAATGAATATTTATGTGAAGCACCTGGCACATAATAGAGGCTTATACAAAAAAAAGTCAAACCAAAGTTTCCTGAATTACTAAAACAATATCCGCTCCTGGCCCTGTTTCACTCTTGGATCTTCAAGTGCTACCTCCTGAGACTACACTCCAGGGTCCCACATTCTAGGGGAGATCCCTAGCTCAGAGTCTCAGAACCCAGCCACCCCCACATGGTCCTTTCCTTTGAGTAACCCTTGGGCAGCTGAGGTGTGCGTCTGTCTTCCTGTCCCACTGGAGGCCACATGCAGCCCATATCAGCTCTCCTTCTGAGCCCAGTGCTCCACAGGGATGTTCAGCTGGGCCACAAAGCCTTTCTTAACAGATGGGGAAACTAATGCCCAAAGGCATTAGGTGACTTGTCTGAGGTTTACCAGGCCAGCAGGCAGCGGAGCAGAGATTCAAACCCAGGTACCAATGCCAAAGTCTTAATCCACTCAACCAGTGATTCCCAAACTTGAGTTGCCCCCAGGAATTTTGCAATACCCACACCCACTGAATACCACCTTCCTTCACTCATTTTACCCTCTCTGTATCCCACATGTGCTATTCTTTTTCTTTCTTTTATCTTTTCTTTTTTTTTTGAGGTGGAGTTTCACTCTTGTGCCCATGTTGGAGTGCAGTGGTGCGATCTCGGCTCACTGCAACCTCGGTCTCCCGGATTCCAGCAATTCTCCTGCCTCAGCCTCCCAAGTAGCGGGGACTATAGGTGCGTACCACCATACCTGGCTAATTTTGTATTTTTAGCAGAGACAGGGTTTCACCATGTCGGTCAGGCTGGTCTTGAACTCCTGACCTCAAGTGATCTACTCACCTCAGGCTCCCAAAGTGCTGGGATTACAGGCATGAGCCACCAGGCCCAGCCTCTTTCCTTCTTCTTCTTCTTCTTCTTCTTCTTCTTTTTTTTTTTTTTTAAGAGACAGGGTCTCACTACTTAACCAGGCTGGATGCCAATTCCTGGCCTCAAGTGATCCTCCCACTTCGGTCTCCCAAGTAGCCGGGACTACAAGTGTGAGCCACTGTCCCTGGCTTGTACTGTCCTTTACTGAACCTGTTTCTTTCAATAACTTAAACCCAGCTCATTTTCTAAACTTTGTCTTAAGCAGCACTGTTCAGGAAACCATGGGTTTTATGTGCTAAATATACTTCATCAAATACACACTCAGATAACTATATAACCATTGAAATAAAAAGCATTCCAGTTCATCTGAGTGCCACCTAAAATTGTCTGACATACCACATGCCTCTTATTGCTAATATACTTCCTGCCTGCTCTGGAGGTGTTGAAGGAACCGGCTCGAAAAGTTATGTTTGATTTAGATCTGCCAAAGACTTCCCAGATTATTCAACCAACGTTCCAACAATTGTTGGAGAGAGTCTCTGGAATCAGAAAATGTTCTTTCAGGCCCAAGATGAGTTAGACAGATTTTTATAGCAGAACAAGTAACACTGAAAAAAGGGCTTTCACAATTTCCTTTAAACATCCAAGCAAGTTTGAGGCTGTATCATACAATCACTACAGGTGTTGTCCTTAAGCAGCTACATTTTTGGGGCAAACTTTGGCTTCTTGGACCCACCCCACCCATTCTAACAGACCTAGTGCAAGTTGAGCTGAAGTTGGCTTATTAGGAATAAGGCTGGAAATCCAGAAGAGTGTCGTCCTTATCTCTGTGCTTCTCCAGCACTATGCACCCAACAGGCACCTACTAATTATTTAGGAACTACATATATTTGACTTCATACAGTATAACAATTTTTTAAAGATTGGCCAGGCATGGTGGCTCACGCCTGTAATGCCAGCACTTTGGGAGGCTGAGGCAGGTGCATCTCCTGAGGTCAGGAGTTTGAGAGCAGCCTGGCCAATATGGCAAAATCCTGTCTCTACTAAAAATACAAATATTAGCCACGTGTGGTGGCAGGTGCCTGTAAATCCCAGCTACTCAGGAGGCTGAGGCATGAGAATCACTTGAATCCGGGAAGCAGAGGTTGCAGTGAGCCGAGATTGCACCACTACACTCCAGCCTGGGGGATAGAGCGAGACTCTCCAAACAAAAAAAAGAAAAAAAAATAATGTTCCCTCAAAATCTGTGCCCACCCAAAACCTCTGCATGAGACCTTATTTGGAAAGAATCTCTGCGGAGGGCATTAATGAGGCTGAGGTCATATTGGATTAGAGTAGGCACTAAATTCAATGACTGTGTCTTTATAAGAGGAGAGGAGGCACAGAGAGCCAGATACAGAGAGAGGGAAGATGGCCATGTCATTAGAGTGATGCGTCTGCAAACCACGGAATGCCAAAGATTGCCAGCAACCCACAGAAGCTGGAAGAGGTGAGGGGAGATTCTTCCCTCGAGGCCTCAGACGGAGCATGACCCTGCCAGCACCTTGACTTTGAACTTCTAGCCTCCTGAACTGTGAGAGATTACATCTTTTGTTTTGGGCCACCCAGTTTGTGGGCGTTCATTACAGCAGCCCTAGCAGATTAATACAGAAGGCAAACATGGATGGCCAGGGAGACCGTGTGACTGAGCTGAGATCCCACTATTAGTAAAGCTCAGCACGGGACTCGAACTCAACCTCCCTGGCCCAGGGCCCCAATCTCATCTTGAGAGGAACAGGGGCTTCCTGGAAACTGGAGCCAGAATGTGAGGTTAGGCATCGAGACCCTTCCTACCAAACCTTCCCTGATTTACCAGCACCCAGAGAATGCCTCTGTGGAAGCAGCTTACATATGTATTTACTTCTGCATCACAAAGAGCTGTGAAAAATAGCCAGGAATGCCACCTGTCTTTAACCACATCCCTCTGTACGTTCTCCCTGGCTTTCCTGATAGATGCACGCATCTGCCGCTCCCATTTAGAGCTGCCTTTCTTTCTGCCAAGGAGACTCACCCAGGCATTGATTAGTCTTTATGAAAATGACCAGTCTTTATGAAAAGCGATAACCAGCTCTGTTTCTGCTGGGTAGTGTCCAGTGCCGGCTGCTCCCGTCCATGGTTGGGAGGACCCCCTCCCACTAACAAGGTAGCCAGACAGTCACTCCTGATTCCCCCCACCAAGTACGGCTGCAGCTGCCCTGATAACAGTCAACCAGGAGAAGATCTATTATTTCTCCACAAACTGACTTCTTCTCTGCATCCTCTCCAGGCCCTCCCTGGGGGCTGGGCTTCTTGCTCGTCCCACTTAAACAGCCTGTTCTGTTTTTCTAGCTCTACCTCCATCTCGGAACTCATTATGGGGTTGGCAGTGGAGAGGTTCTCTTGCTTTCTCCTTCTCCTTCTCTCCCCACCCCCACCCTTCTTCCTCAGAAATGCAATCCAGTTGTTGTTTTAGGCTAGGGTTTGTAAAAGCCTTTGGACTTGAAAGAAAAATTTAGATCCAGACCTTAAAGATAAACACACCCCTGCAAGCACAGCAGCTACCAGAGGGGAGCTCTGAAAACCTCAGCTTGCCAAGAATCCCTCATCTACTGCTCTCCGGTCCCCAAATGTTAGTTTCAGAGCTTCTGAGGGCCAGGCTCTATGCTAAACTGACATGGATAAGGCATCCCTCCTTTCCTCCCTCCCTCCCTCCTTTCCTTTCTTCAGTCCACAAATATTTGTTGAACTCGTCCACTGCCAGGTGCTGACTGTGCTGTATCCTCGGTCCACAGAAGTCAAAAAAGAACTGATGTGGCCTCTGCCTGTGGCCCTCAAGAAACTTACTGGCAGGGCACAGTGGCTCACATCTGTAATCCCAGCACTTTGGGAGGCCGAGGTGGGCGGATCACAAGGTCGGGAGTTCGAGACTGGCCTGTCCAACATGGTGAAACCCCATCTCTACTAAAAATACAAAAATTAGGCGGGCATGGTGGCACATGTCTGTAATCCCAGATACTTGGGAGGCTGAGGCAGGAGAATCACCTGAACCTGGGAGGTGGAGATTGCAGTGAGCCGAGATCACACCATTGCACGCCAACTCTGGGCGACAGAGCGAGACTCCATCTCGGGGCCAAAAAAAAAAAAAAAAAATTACCATCCAGGAGCAGATAGAGACAAAGCAGCAAAGTAATGATAAACAGCAATGTAATCTGAATAAACAGCACAGGCAGGCTCAGTGAGCTGGTGACATTTTATTCTTATTTTTCAGGTGTAATAAATGCTGGTCAAAAGTCCATCCAAGTGCTGAGAGAATACTGCTGGAATGGGGTTTTCGTGTAGGAAGGCTGATGGAGTAAGAATCATAACATTTTTGCCCTAAGCTGAGTTTATCACCTCTCTGGCCCCTCTCACTAGCTTTTCCTCTATCCTCTGAGTTCCCACCATTTTTCTTAGTAACCTCTATAATCTAGGCATCTCAGCTCAAATACACAGAGACTCAGAGCATTTCTGTTCTTGCCCCATCCAATTCATTCCGAAGTCCTAAAAAGTTGTCCTGCTACCTCCTTCATCAGCTCCTCACCTCCGCCCCAGTGTCCCCTGCTCCACTCCAGGGCGGCAGCCTCTATTGCTTGGATCTGGCAGTAGACAACTTGTTCCATTCTCTCACTTCTTCAATCCCTCCTCTACCCTCTCTCAGAGCCATATCTCCAGGCTACTGGCCTGATCCAAAACCTTCAGACTGCTCATGACTGAACAATTAAACCCAAATTCAGCCTTCAAGAACTTCTGTACTATGGCCTCAACCTCCCTCTCTGATTCAATGTTTCCCTACTCCTGTACATGTTCCCAGAATCCCCACCCGAAGGGATGATACCTTCTTTGCTAAAAAAATACTCCCCACCCCACCCCATGCTTTCCCACATCTAAGCACTGGCAAATGCTGTCCCCCCCCACCCAGAATGTCATCTTCCCAGCCTCAGTCCTTCAAGGCCACCTCAGTAAATCCTTTCTTGGCTTCCCCGTTGACTTCTGTCTTCTGAAAAGCCTTCACTGCCTGTGTGAATTTTGCTCCTGCCCTGTTCACACCCATGAACACTCACTTGTGTATGGTCTGCATACACTCCCTTTTCTTACTAGGCTGAATTCCTCGGGGACAGAAACTTGGTTTTAAAGACCAGTGAATAACTTTTAACACCTAGTAGGGCCTGGAATGTGTCAGGCCCTCAATGAATGGGTGTGAGTGAAAGATTCACTTGTGCCCCGTGCCTCTGCCATGACTCCCCCCAAACACGGATCCCTCCACTGTCCCCACCATCTTGGAGCTGGTGCACCTGTTTATCAGAGCAGCTCCATGTTAAAATCAGAGCAATGCTCTGAACAACAATAATAAAAGGAATGGGTCTGAGCAGACTCCAAGGAAGGCTTCTCTAGCAAAACCCTTTGTGTCATTCTGCTTTCACTATTTCCTCTCCCATCCCAGCATTTTGGAAGCCAGTCTGGACAAACCGGACCTCTCATCTAGAGGCCCTGGAGTCCCCACCCATAGCCTCTACCACCTGCAGCCCCAGCCACCTCTTACCCAGTTCTTGAGTCCACCCTGCCAAAGGCTCTGTGTGTGTGTGTGTGTGTGTGTGTGTGTGTGTGTGTGTGTGTGTGTATAATGCCTCCCACTCCCTCCACTCCCATCTGCTCCATCCAGTGGGGGCTGGGGAGGCAGCCCTGACTTCCATCTCCTCTGATCTCTGGCTCCTACTTTTGCTCCAATAATCCATTCTCCATGCAGCAGCCAGAGGGATTTCTTTAAAATGCAAATTAGAACCTGGAGCTTCTCTGCTTAAAACTCTCCGAAGGCTTCTCATTGCACTTATAATAAAACCCAAACTCTTCAAGGCCCTGCAGCCCCCACCACTAGCCCCTCACTTCATCTCCCACAGCTCTCCCCATACCCACCTCAACCACTTTGTGTTTCGCTTCTCTGGGTACTGGAACCCATCTCAGAGCCTTTGTGTCTGTCTGCTGTTTCCTCTCCTTCAGGTTCCTGACCCATCAAAGACCCCAGGGGCTGCTGTCCATTCCCCAAACTCCCTGTCTATTACCTTGTCCACCTTGAGGAGAGACTCTCCAGGTCCCGATGTGCTTCCCAGTGAGGTAGGTCTAAGACCTGGCGGGGAAGTGCATGGATGATGACGTTCTTGAACACTGACGGCTAGAATCTTTTTGAAACAAGGTCTCACTCTGTCACCCAGGCTGGAGTGCAGTGGCTTGACCATGGCTCACTGCAGTCTTAACCTCCCAGGCTCAAGTAATCCTCCCACCTCAGCCTTCCGAGTAGCTGGGACCACAGGTGGGCACCACCATGCCCAGCTGATGTTTTTTATTTTTTGTAGAGACAGGGTCTCACTATGTGGCCCAGGCTAGTCTCGAACTCCTGGGTTTAATAGATCCTCCCACTTCCAAGTTCTAAAGTGCTGGGATTATAGGTGTGAGCCACTGAAGCTGGCAGCTAGAACTATTATTGCCACCATTCTACAAGTGAAGAGATAAAGGCTTGAAAAGGTTAGTAACTCCTCCAAGGTCACTGGGAAAACGGAGCTGGAATTCAAATTAGGTAGTTTCCTACTGTCTTTGGAGCTCTTAACCACCACCCTGAGGCACTGCTAACTTATGAAGATTTTTTCTTCATTTTTTCCCATGATTCCCCGCCAATCCCCTGAAGCTAGTGTGGTTTCTCTGGGTGCCATATGGATATTATTTCCTTCCACAGGTATGTACTGGGTACCTTCTGTATGCCCAGCTCTGTGCTGGCGGATAAGGAGATACCTGTAAATGAAGCAAACACAGGAAGCTCCACTCCAGAGACAGAGACGGACATGGACAGATAAGAAAAGAACCTCGCCTGTAATCCCAGCACTTTGGGAGGCCGAGACAGGCGGATCACGAGGTCAGGAGATCAAGACCATCCTGGCTAACACGGTGAAACCCCGTCTCTACTAAAAAATACAAAATCTAGCCGGGCGAGGTGGTGGGCGCCTGTAGTCCCAGCTACTCGGGAGGCTGAGGCAGGAAAATGGTGTGAACCCGGGAGGCGGAGTTTGCAGTGAACTGAGATCCGGCCACTGCACTCCAGCGTGGGTGACAGAGCAAGACTCCGTCTCAAAAAAAAAAAAAAGAAAGAAAGAAAGAAAGAAAAGAACCTCACGTTAGAGTAACTTCTGTGGAGGAAGCAAAGCAGGGGCTGCAGAGAATGGCAATCTAAATTTGTGTTCTGCAAAAGCCTTTCTGAAGCGGTAACATTTAGTTTATCATGTGAACTCTAACTTTTGGAAGTTTTCAAGCACACACAGAGAGAATACCGCAATGAACTCCCACGTGCCAATTGCTCAGCCCCCACAATCCGACAATCCTGATTTGGAAGCTATTTAAACATAAATAAATAAGCAAATAATCTAAGGGCCTTGAGCACCTGCAGATGTTAGCATCCATACAACCAGTCGTCCGTAGATATGGGTGGACAGTTGCGCAGTTTAAGAAGCTTCAGCCTGGGGGTCAGAAGACGTGAGGTTTAGTTCTGTTTCTGGGCTTGTCAGACTGTGCAGCCCTGGACTGTGGGTCAGGCCCCCAGCCCCTCGCAGCCCAGGCGGGCCCCTGCATGGTAAAGACTCATTGTGTCCTCTTGGCCTTTTCCCAGGAGACAGACTTTCTGGGCAGACACTGTGCCTCTGTGGAAGGAAGCTTTGCAATTAGCCGGATTTATGACCCCACTGACTGCCTGAGAAGTCCCTGCCCCCACCCTTCCCCAATCCTAGGAAGCCCCCTTTTCAGGAAGAGACTACAAGGGGGTTGAGCAAAATCGGTTCCAGGTAGGGAGACCAGAAACTTCTGCAAACAGGTGTCACTGGGCATCCTCCTACACAGCCCAGAAAGGGGCTCTGGCAGAGAACACCTGCAAATGAGCTTTGAGCAAAGCCTCCCATCACTGCACAAACACAGGCCCTATGGAAGGGGAACTTCATACAGCCAGGCAAAGCCCTGAACCAGGTGGCCTGCTCTTACCCAGACAGAGGGGATCACCCAGCCTTGGGCCCTGGTCTCTTGCAGGTAACCAGGCTTTCATTTACGGCACAGGTATTTAGTCCTGACACTGAGCTGAGGGTTCAGTTGAGATGTAAGCGAGGCAGAAGAGGCTCCAATCCCACATCTGCCAGATCCACCAGCTCTGGGGCCTCTGGCAATACCTTTCACTTCTTTGAACCTCAGCTTCTCCATCATCAAAATGGGTCCTCTAATACCTGCACAGTGATCCTGAAGACTGTGGTCTGAATGTATGTTGTGAATCTTAAAGCGTGTGCCCTGGAGAGAGGCTGTTCTAGTGTCAGAGAGTACCTAGCTCAATAAATACTTGCCAGGTTGGGCGCAATGACTCACACCTGTAATCCCAGCACTTTGGGAGGCCGAGGCAGGTGGATTACCTGAGGTCAGGAGTTTGAGACCAGCCTGGCCAACATGGTGAAACCCTGTCTCTACTAAAAATACACAAAAAAAACAAAACACACAAAAATAGCCAGGCGTGGTGGTGTGCACCTGTAATCGCAGCTACTCAGGAGGCTGAGACACAAGAATCACTTGAACCCAGAAGGCAGAGATTGCAGTGAGTCAAGATCATGTCACTGCACTCCAGCCTGGGTGACAGATCGAGACTCTGTCTCAATAAACAAATAAATACTCACCAAGCATTCTAATAAATGCAGTGGGTGGTTAAGAGCAGCTCTGAAGGCAGGCTGCCTGGGTTCAAATCCTGGCCACTTCCTGACTGTAACCCTGGGAATGAGTCATCACTCCTCATGCCTCAGTTTCCTCTTTTGTAGAAAGGGAAAATAGTAGCACCTACCCCATGGGGTTGCTGCAACCACAGAGATCATCGCTGACACATAATAAACACCCAATCAATGTTGTACCCCACGCAATAGGCCTGGGAGGGTCATCCTTCTAGTCCCCCCACCACAGTGCCCTCTTCCACCAGGAGCTACTGCCAGCTCATTGAAATTCTCTCTTACTTGGGGGGCTACCAGATGTTTATGGAATTGAAATGCAGTTGAATGGGGGCTGGGGAGAACTGAGTGAAGAATGAACTTGCTAATCTAAAAAACTTTTAAATCTGAGGTTGGCATGGTGGTGTGGGTGTGTCGTTTGGGCCATGGTATGGGGTGTGCAAGGGCAGTGACCGCTCCGAAGTTGGGGTGGGGAGTGGGACAGGCTCCTTAGGCAGACAAAAACCCTCTCCCCACGAGACCAGTTTAGTCTGGTTTTCGAAGGGGACAAGGGTTCAAGAAGGTCTCGGGCAAGGCTGCGGAATGTTGGAGAGGCCCCTGGGGAGGGGGGCTGGAGAAGCCCACAGCTTCACAAGAGTTCCATTGTGTCCTCTCTGTACCAATGGCCCCTGCAGTGGCCCACTCTCTGGGGAGCTCCCAGAGGAACAAAACATGAGGGAGGCCAGGGGTGAGGAGGGGGCAGCACTGCCTGGGAGGGGGTGGGGTGCAAAGCGCAACACAAAAGTCACAAAGGCGGGGTGGGGTGGGGTAAGTCCCATGAGATGAAGCTTTACTGCCCTGGGTCCCCTGGTTGGCCTCAGTCTCACCAGATTCAATAAAGAGGAACTTGGGAGACAAGCAAAACAAAAGACAGTCAAGCCTGGACAGGGCTAAATACAACTCCTTTATCTATCTTCATATCCCTGAAATGCACAAACTGGAAACTCTAAACCCTCCCTCTCTATTTCTTTTGGATGTGGCTGTGCCTGGCAGAGCTTCCTCACTCTAGCCTGAGCTCCTGACCAAAATTATACCAGTTTCCTGTTTAAAACTCTCCAATTCCATGGGTTTCTAATACACTCAGCATCAGTTCCAGGAAGGCCGAGGGGAGGGCAGGGGCTAGGGGCTGCCCAGGGGGGTCCAGACTGAAGCTAGCAATGCAAACACTAAATCTGGGGTCTCCAGAGTGTCTTAGCCATGGTGGGATGCGGGAGGCTACCAAGTCCCTCACAGGACAGGGCAGTGGTTAGGCTTAGGGGAAGGAATGTACTGGAGCTTTTCTGTGACTACATCCTGGCTCTGCTACTTTCCAGCTGTGTGAACTTGGACAAGCGACTTAATCCTCCAAACCTTGCTTTCCCCATCTTCCCCCATCTGTGAAATGAGGATGGTGATGACAGTACCCATGTCATAGGGCTGCTGTGAGCCTTACATGAAAGACGCAGGAAAACTGCTCACCACATTGCTTGGGGGTTTAAGGACTGAGTAAGTGAAGCCGCTATTATGATGCTAATGATGGCACCATCTTCAGAATAATCCTCAACAGTATATAGTGATTTCCTAAGAGCTGAGTATGGGAGGGCACGGGCCTCTCTGACCCTCTTCAGGGATGGCCAGCCACTGAGCTGACAGGAGGGAGGCTGGCTTGAAGTGTGTTCCCTTTCTAGAAGTGTGTTCAGATGTTAATAAATGCAGCAACAAAAAAAAGACACTGGGATCATAAAGTCTGGGAAATGCTGGCTTACCCCAAGTTAAATAGGCTCCTTTGTGCAGAACTTATCAAAGCCTTTATTTGACCCAACAAGTGTCTTGACTCTCTAGAAATGGAGGCAGAGTACACAATGGTTCTTAAACTTCTCTGCTGAGCAACTGTTTAGGGGCCAAGCATTAGCGCTGTATGTCACCCACTTAGAGAAAGGCCAGAGGTCGCTTCACATGAGGCAGGGGAGTGTTAATTCCTCCCGAATTTTTCACTTTCACGCCTTTAGGAGCTCCTTCCCTTCCCCCATTCACATCTACTCTTGACAAACCATTCCTGAGAATCTTATCCCATCAGTGCCCTTGCTAGACACAAGGATAAAATGCGGCACAGAACTGGTCCTTAAGAATCTTTGAGTCCCATCAAGGAGGCATCCCATTGCAGGTGTTTGCTCCCGCCCCCATTTTCATGATTGGCAGGACTTCGCTCCCAGGTGCTCAGGCACACAATCCATTCATCACTCTCCATGCTCCTCCCCACCTCGCCATCATCCCTCACATCGCTCAGAAAGTCCCATCAGATCCACCCTCCAAGCTACCAAAATGCAGAGGGAAACAATGGCGGGTACAGTAGCCCCTACCAAAGCCTTTTACCTCTCACTCCCTCACCCACTCACCAGGCCTCTCAGCCTCTTCTATTCCCTAACACCCTACTCCATCAGGCTATAGTGGGGGCTCAAATGTCCAGAGTCTGGTTTGTGAACTCACTGGCCACGTGGCTTTTAGAGGTGTCAACTTCTTGGAACCTCTCAGTTCTCATCTGTAAAATGGGCAGAAAGAGTCTTGCTTTGTCTGCCTCCTGGGTTGTGAGAAATCAGATAAGCCAACAGTCCAACCTACTCAACAGACATGAGGGGTTATTATTACGGATTTCCTCTGGCCTTAATGAGTCGCTCCTCCTAGGGACATCCAGAATATGGAAGGCGATGTTTATCTCCAAAGGAAAAAATTTCCACAGGTAGGATTACAAGTGCTGTAATACCTGAAGTGGGGTGAGGACGCTACTAGGGGCAAGAGAATGTTCTCAGAACCCTCAAAGCCAATACCATAGGAAACCCACCAGCCATGGTCTTGAAGTATCCACTGTTCTGAACACACCCTCTAAGCCAGTGTCTCAAAGTGGGTGATCATTTTCTTGAGAAAGTCCTTGCAGACTCAGGCCTGGGGGCTGGGAATATGCATGTGAACAGATACCTACACACCCTGCTCCAGCCAGGGCAGGAGCCCAGAGGACAGACAGAGGGTGGGTAGGCTCAGGCTGGCCCGGGCTCAGCAGGTCTGCGTTTTGGTTGCTGCTGTGTGACTGAGGTTATCCTTGTCCTTCTCTGGTCATTACTTCCCTAGTGCATAAAACAAGGATTGGGGAAGACCTGTAGTCACCAATATTTTCCCTACCTTGACATGCTGGGTTCCATTCTGGGCGCTATGTGCAGGTAACACCGGAAAGGTTTGCAATAAAATCCAAGGAGAAGAAACCCAGCTGGAAACAGGGACGATGACTCCACCAGTCCCCATGACTGACCCCGAGCCCCAGGTTCTTGCTTTTATCTCCATCGTGTAAAGGAGAATAATTCTTCAATGGCGGTGGAGGAACCCACAGGAGTGGGGCTAAGGCTGGGGCAGAGGGCCCTGCCATCCATTTCCCACGAATCAGCAAAAATATCATAAACACTGAAAACCAAACTCCCACTGCCATGGCTTCTCCACTGCACAAAACATACACCTCAGGTCACTTGCCAGTGAACTCTGAAGAATGATCATAAATAATTAAAATGAAATTACGGTTGTCAAAATAAATTAGCAAAGAACCAGCATCCTCCATTTTCTCCTCCTCCTTGCCATCTTGTGACATCTCAGCTTGCTGTTCTGTAAAAGCAGATTGTGGGCAAAGGGTCTCCTGGATGTTGGGGCAAATGAATGAGATGCAGCCGTGATGTTGCATGGAAAGGGCGACGGAGGGACCACAGGGAGGTCAGAGGACACAAAAAAGGAATAGAAAGTGCGTTCGCAGCCACGGCTCACCCCTGAGGTTTGGGGCAAGCAGTGACAGTGACAGGCTGTGTCTGCAGGCTACAGCTCCACATTCAGCAGGCCTGGGAGCGGGGAGCCCTGGCTAGTCCCAGATCACCCCAAAGCCTTCAAAGATCCTTGGTGCCAGTCGGCAGTGGGCTCAGGGCACAATGCATCTCATGCCTATACACCCCAAGGCCCCAAACCACATGGAAGCCAATCAGGTTCTGAGAGGTCAAGACTCCAGGGGGGTCTGGTGAAATAAATGTATCCTTTCTTCCAGCTCCTGAGGCAGAAAATGGGGTCTGGGCCCCAGAAGCTTAGACAATCAGAAGTGGCAGGGGTAAGGGGGTGGCAGTGTGTGGGTGTGAACTCATCCCTGGAAGTCCGGTGCATGCCTGATCCTCGCACCTATGTGTCAGGCTGGCCACCGCCAGAACTCGCTTGGACTATTACAGTCACCTCCCAGCTGGTTTCCTGCACCCCTACTGCTTGGATGAGTGGAGGTAGGATACCATCATGACCGCTTTGCAGATGAGGAAGCTGAGCTTTAGAGAAATCATCTGGCTTACCATGACTGGGGCAGGCAGTAGGACCTTGGATCTGAACCCAGGCAGGGAAGCTCCAGGGCAGGCATCTTAAACATCGCCTGATGCCAACATCAGGACCAGGGGATGAGGCAGCAGCCCTTGGGTGATGTCGAACCCTTCCATGCTGGAGTGGGCCAGTAAGGAAACAGTGGTCCCAGGAGAGAAGCAGCTGGCGTGAGGACAGGAACTGGCCCAGCTAGTTGAAGGAGCCCAGGTGGTGAGGACGAGGCTGGCAGGAGCCAGCCACAATAAGGAATTTAGATCTGACTCTAGGTATGATGGGAAGATCCTGGAGGTGGAGGTGGGGGTTCCAATGGCAGAAATGGCAGCAGGTCTTTGAGGTGGTCTTGGACAATGCCGATGTCTGCCTAAAGCCAGTGAGGACCCCCTCTTTATGCTTCAACCAAGCTGGCATCATTTTCCCATTGATTCAGTTAATGAAAATGCATGTTAATAACTAGCATTTATTAAGCACCTACTGTGGAGTAGGCACTGTGCTGAGCACTGTTAGTTACATACATTCATTCTCTCTTAAGTCCTCACACCCACTTCAGCAGACAGGTGCTTTCATTATTATCCCCATTTATAGATGAAGAAGCTGAGGGCTCAGAAGGTTAAGTAGCCTGTCCAATACCCCAGTCGCTGATAGGACCAGAATTTGAACTTATGTCTCAGAGCAGAGCCTGAGTTTTCTCTTTTTTTTTCCTGAGACAGAGTCTTGCCCTGTTGCCCAGGCTGGAGTGCAGTGGTGAGATCTCAGCTCCCTGCAGCCTCCGCCTTCTGGGTTCGAATGATTCTCATGCCTCAGCCTCCCAAGAAGCTGGGATTACAGGCGTGTGCCACCACAACCACCTAATTTTTGTATTTGTAGTGGAGACAGGGTTTCTCCATGTTGCCCAAGCTGGTCTTGAACTCCTGACCTCAGGTGATCCACCTGCTTGGACTCCCAAAGTGCTGGGATTACAGGTGTGAGCTACCACACCCGGCCAGAGCCTGAATTCTTAATACCAAAGACCCTGGGCTCTACACACACATGCATCCACACGCACACACACACACACTTAAGCTCTACACACACACACACGCACGCACACATGTGTGAAGCTCCAGGTTCTTTCGACCAGGTACTCTCTGGATACCAGGAAACACTTGGTAGGGGTGAACCTGGTAAAGGCTAGAGGGCTGCAGTTTCTCAGACAAAACTTGACCATGGTTCTTTCTCTGTCTTCCTCTTGCCACGCGTCCAGAGGTAGCTCCTACTCAAGTTCATGAGACAGGGTACCAGGGGAAGGGGCCCTGCTTCTCCCTCCTGTAATGGCTCATTCCTGGATAACACAATCGGAGCTAAAGGATTAATGGACGTGGCTCTTGCTTTCAAGTCCCACCCGCTGACAGATCGCCTAACTTCCCCCACCCCCCTGTTCCTCAACCTTTCAGAAAAAAATACAGGCGGCTTGCTTATCTTAGAGTGGGGTTGCCATGGAAACGGCATCCCTTGTGAGATGCACTGTCATAACATTTCAGTGCTGTTCGGAACACTTAAAGACACAGCCTCCTCTTCTCCAGGGCCTCAGCCCATGGGCAGTTGTCAAACGGCTGGGGAAGGGATGGGAAAGGAGCGCGGTGGAAGGTAAAGAACAGGAGGACATTCCCCAGCTTTGGAAATGTCTGCTTTCATCATTCCAGGGCTTGTCCAGGGCTTGGGGTCACCGAGTGCCTGGCAAGTGGAGAGCAGGGCTTAGAGAGCAAGCATTCCTCAGGTGGCTTCTAGGCCAGGCAATGTGCCAGAGTAACATGTGGTAACTCTCAACAGCATCCCCCACAAGGTTGGCTCTATTATGATCCCTATTTTACAGAAAAGAAGACTGAGGCTCAAAAGGTGAGGTCTGTGTGGCAACACCATTGCTGCTCCCGATGACTGACCATCCTGACTTTAGCACTCAGCATCCTGCTCCCAGGAAATTCCTGGGTCACTGGCACGCTGGGAGGGCTGCTCACCTTAGCTCAGCCATTTCCCTTCTGACGCCTGGTGCATTTCTATACACATTTGCTCCTAATGCCTGCACCTAGGACTCTTCTTCAGCAGGTGGCCCTTGAGTCCCTGGAGTGGCTCTACCCCACAAGCAAGAATCAGAAGTGCTCTGAGCCTCCCCACCTCCTCAGCCAATGACCAGCAGGCGTGGGGTAGGAAAGCAAAGCTCCCTTGCCACGATGTGGTACAAATAGGCAGGCATGGTGGCACATGCCTGTCAGCCCAGCTTCTTGGGAGACTGACGCATGAGAATCACTTTAACCCAGGAGGTGGAGTACAAACTCTGAGGCACAACAGACACCCCAGACCCCGCAGGGCTTGGCCTAGGATCTCACCCTTGTTTCGCTGTCTCCCTTCCCTTCCCATTTTCCCGGCTCCCGCCCCTTCGCCCTGGAAGCACATCCCATCTCAGGGTCTGTTTCTGGGACAACTTGACTTTGAGTCACACAAGAGGCTCTGCAGGAGCCGGACCACTCCCCAGCCTCAGCTCCCGTGGCTTCCCCATCCTCCTGCAAACCCGGGATTTCCAGCCACAGTCACTGCCAGCACTTGTCCCACAAGCCACACTCTGTCCCAGCTCTTGGCCTTGGCAGGTATTGTTTGTCCACTCTGTTCAGTGCATCCTTCCCAGGCTACTTCCCCGTGGTGGAGGGTCCACTCCTTCAAGAGCCAACTGAGGCATCACCTCTTCCGGTAGGAACCCACTGAGTGAGGATGAGAGGGGCACAGAAACCTCTTGGTTTCTAAATCACTCCACACAGCTCCACCAAAGCCCATGACGGAGAGGGCCCAGCTTCTCTCTGAATTCCTACCACCCCGCACAAGGTCTGCCACTGAGAGAGCTCTAATGAAACAATGGGCGAAGGGAAGCACACTTAGGTAGCACCTACTGTGTGCCAGGCGGTCAGCAAGACAGACACCACACTCAAGTGCCCGCAAGGCCCCTCATGACCTTCCCTGGCCACCCCCGCTCACCTCCTTCCACTCAACCCCCATGAACTTGGCTCCAGCCCTGGACTCACCAGCCCCTGGCTGCTCCAGGCCGCGTCTGCCTGCGGTCCCCTCTGCCTGCAACTGTCCTTCCCGCAGATACTCCAGGCTGTTCCCTCACTTCTTCAACACTGTTTGAAGGGACAGAGGTGTCCCTGACCTGCACCAAAACAGCTTCCCCAGCATCACTCACTAAATTTCTCAGGACTATTATGTAGATATATAGAATATATGAGCCAATAAGAAATATAGATTTAATTATGCACATGAAATGATATAATATTTATATAACATACAAACAAATATTGTCTATAAATAAATTCACATTGAATACCTGTTTCACTGTCTGCCTCTCCCACTAGAGTGTCAGCTCCCCAAGGGAGGGGCTTCTGTCCACTGCTGCACCCTCCTATCCAGGACATTGTCTGCAGCCCACTGTAGGTGCTCAATAAATATTTCTAAATGAAAAAACATAATGCTAGCCCCAAATTTACTGCTGGTAAACCATCATCTGCTATGAATGCTGTGATAAACCGAAGCTCGCTGGGTGAAATGGCTTGTCGAGGTCACACAGCCAAGAAGTGAGGGTGCCTTGAGTGCTACAGCCAGGGAGATTCACTGCTGCCCTTGGCCACAAGCCCTCCGTGAGCCCTTTCTGGCAACGCCACTGTCCACTGCACACTGCTCCCGGAGCCCATCCCCTCTTCCCAGAGCAGATGCCCAGACCTTGGAGACTGGCTCCCTGGAGGCTGGGGACACAGGGGGGACCAGGAGGAGGAGACGGTCCACAGAAGAAGTGACTGGGATGCCTCTGAGTGCCTCCCAGTGCCCAGGAGAAGGAGGTGGGGTGGGTGGCATCAGGGCAGTCATTATTCAGAATGGAAACAAATGCCCCACTTGCTCTGGAATCATTGCCAAGGCTTCCAGCCTCCCCACGTGGGGGGCCAGATGGATGCTCTCCAGCCTCTTCAGGGGACCTGGCGTATCCAATATTAATTAAACAGATGAGCCAATTAGTTCAAACTTGTGCATGAAGTTATTATGGATGCACTTCAGGCATATCTCCCCGGCTATCCCCCAAAGTCGGAGAAGCAGATTGGCTCCACGGCTCTCACCCTAGGTGTGTGCTGGAGTCTGCCAAGGGCCAGTACTACATCCAGGGCACTTCCCCAACAGTGATGCCCCTGCCCCCATTCAGTGGTGTGAGGGGAAACTGAAAAAGGGAGAAAGCCATTCCAGGCTCAGTTCCCAAAACTCAGAGGGAACAGAGTCTCTCGGGAGGCCACGACTCAAACCAGGCTTGAGACAGCAGCAGACTGGACACCAGGCCATGGGAACCAGGCTAGCCTTCATTTCTTGAGGGTCTGGAGAGAAGTCTCAGGAC
The DNA here is from genome assembly GCF_001698545.2 of Rhinopithecus bieti. Classification (NCBI taxonomy): domain Eukaryota; kingdom Metazoa; phylum Chordata; class Mammalia; order Primates; family Cercopithecidae; genus Rhinopithecus; species Rhinopithecus bieti. Next base: position 1,728,305 of record NW_016819049.1, read on the forward strand.
AGACCCTGCACTGATGCCCCCAGGAGAAGAGGGGACTCAGGTAAAAGGAAAACCCCAGCTTCAAACACAAAAATGACATTTCCTAAAGGGATCCACAAGAGGAAGCTGACATTAGGATGACAGCCTTACCATGTCACCCTGTCCTGGCTACGATTTGTCCTCCTGGCCCTACATGGACCTGTTCTCCCACTCTGTGAATTAGCTACTAGCAGCCCCACTTTTCAGATGAGGAAGCTAAGGCTCAGAGGCAGACGGAGGATTCTAAGCCTCATGGCATCATCTTTTCGGGTATCTCACTCTGCCTTATAAGGTTCCAGGTTTACTTAAACATCTGGCCATCCTGGCTAACACAGTGAAACCCCGTCTCTACTAAAAATACAAAAAACTAGCCGGGCGTGGTGGCGGGCGCCTGTAGTCCCAGCTACTCGGGAGGCTGAGGCAGGAGAATGGCAGGAACCCGGGAGGCGGAGCTTGCGGTGAGCCAAGATCCCGCCACTGCACTCCAGCCTAGGCAACAGAGCGAGACTCCATCTCAAAAAAAAAAAAAAATCTGGCACCCCATGTTCTTTTGTGTTCTCCTATAGTTCACAGCAAGTGTGCACATGTGCACACACACACATGCACAAACACATGCACACATATGCACACACAAACACATGCACACACGCACAAACACATGCACACACGCAACACACGCACACACACACACGCACACACACAAACACGTGCGCACACATGTGCACACGAACATGCACACACACGCACACACAAAAAACATATGCACACACACACATACACACATGTGTGGAAACATGCAGTAGTCACACCCCTCATAGCCCAGCAGTGAAGCTACTGCCCGGGTGACCCACCAAGGGCGGTAAGCCCACGATGTCTGAGGTCTCAGACTCAGAGACAGTATGAGGACACCCCAGAAACCCTGAGAGACCCAGCTACCCCGTGGACTAGTCAGATCATCCTTCGTGCCCCTAAAGCACTCAGAAAGGGGCACGGGCATGGGATGAGGGCTCCAGAGGGGGCCTTCCAGCTCCTCTGAGCCCTGCACAGCCCCACAAAGATGAGAATTAGGAGGAAGGCAGGGCTGCCTTTCCCAAGGGCCCCTGGAGATACATTTTGAACAAGATTATTGCTGTTTTTTCCTTTTCCAGTGCTTGTGGTGTCCTGTTGACAGTCAAGGAAAATAAAGAGTCATTTCCTACTGATCTGGGGTATTTTTTCCTTCTCATTCCACGAATACCATCATTCTGGGTGTACAGCCCGCAATTCACCCCTGGCTTGCTCCCAGCTCCGAATCACCAATCTCGAAGCCTCCTCAAGAGCTCACCTCCCTCTGCACAACGTCATGGCTACTTTCAAGGGTGAACAGAGCTTTGTTACTTGCCAAGGCCAGCCTCACTTTTTGTCTCATCAAATTCCTACAATCCCCCTTCAAGATATGCCTTTGTCAGGTGTGGAAACTGGGGCTCAGAGACATTAAGGAACTTGTCCTAAGACATACAGCAAGTTCATAAAGGAACTGACAAATTGAAGAGCTTTTTTCTTGGCAGAAGGAAAAGCCAACAGAGTTATTTTTCTTCCAAAAGTTCCAAATTGGATAACTTAATCTCAGTTTTGGCTACAGATGGGAAGATCCCTACAAGATTTGACGTGGGGCGGTTGTTTTATTCCCCTGCCTGTGACTTATTTCTGTTGGGAAGTAAGAACCTCAGCTTCTCTGATGATCCCGCCTCTGCGTCATGCAAACACTGGTAAGCTGTGAAAAGAATTCATTGATGAATTCATGCAACACTCCCTTCCCGGGTGAATGAAACCCAGAGACTGACACGAGAGTGTTATTGTCAGGTTAGCGCAAAGGGAAAATCCGCAGGTCTTCCTTCCCTTGCTGTTCCTGTTCCTCTCTGGAAAACACACGTGCCTGCATTGCTTTTTGTGGTTTTCTCCACATGCTGAGCCCAGGCACCCCACATAGATGTGTTTGCAGAAAGGCAACACCAGCTGCATGCATGGATTCTTCCAGTCACTTGGCCCTCTCCTCTCTCCATGAAGCAGCGGGGAGGGAATCAGTGTAAAATCAGCTCTGACACATGACCTCCTCTTAATCTCCAGGTACAGGAGAAATAAAGCCACCAGCAAGGTGCTGCAAGCTCTCTCAAATGCTTCCCTTTGCAGAAAACCTCTCCTTGGGTGGGCGCCGTGGCTCAAGCCCGTAATCCCAGCACTTTGGGAAGCCAAGGTGGACGGAATACAAGGTCAGGAGACCGAGAGCATCCTGGCCAACATGGTGAAACCCCCTCTCTACTAAAAGTACAAAAATTAGTTGGGTGTGGTGGCACGTGCCTCTAATCCCAGCTACTCGGGAGGCTGGAGCAGGAGAATCGCTCGAACCAGGGAGTCAGAGGTTGCAGTGAGCCGAGATCGTGCAGTTGCACTCCCGCCGGGGCAACAGAGTGAGACTCCAACTCAAAAAAAAAAAAAAGAAAAAAAAAGAAAACCCATCCTCCAACCTGTACTGACCAATATAGTAGCCACTAGTCACATATGCCTCTTTATGTTTAAACTCATTAAAATTAAAAAGCTAGTCCCTTGGTCACACTAGTCATACTTAGAAAAGTTTGATGTGCAAGCAGCTCTCGTATTGTACAGCACACGTAGACAGCATTTCAATCCACACAGAAAGTTCCACTGAGCAGTGCAGCCCAAGAGCTGCTGAGGTTCTGTGGTGACCAATCCCAACCATCTGGGGACTGAGGGTCCTGGGATGAGGGCTGCTCCCTGGGTCCCTGGCTCTCCAAAGCTTCAACCACCAACTGTGTACAGAAGATTCCTGGGCCCCTGCATGAACCATGGAGGAAAAGGCATGTTTACCAGCAAGCTCCGATTTCCATGCTCAACCTTTTCTTCATCTGCAGAATGGGGATAATGATACTTGCCCTACCAGAGAGAATGCCTGGAATGTCCCTGGGCCTGGACCAGGCTCCTAGTAGGTCCACCACGAACAGAAGCCAGTGTGACTGTCTGCCCTGTGTTGTAACGAGGGGCTTTAAGGCAGACACACAGCCTGGGAAGGGCAAGTTAAGTAAGCAGTAACATTGGGGTCTTCTGAGAACTCCAGAGAGCAGCCTCACAAAAAAGGACCGCTACAGATCCCCTCAAAAGCATCCCCTGACAGCTGGAGGACAGGTCAGCCAGATCCCTGGCTTTTGCCTGGGCAGACATGATCTTCACATCTATTAATTGCTTTGGGCCTGGCAAGTTTTAACATTTTATGTGCAGTCTCTCTTTAACCCTCATAACAAGCCTATTAAGTCAGATTGCTATTATTTACACTTTACAGATAAACAGAGGCATGGGGAAGCCAAGAGAGCCAGGCAGAGTGGCTCTTACCCTCTAAGCCTGCTGCCTTCCCACTCTGTCTAAGAGGATGAGAATCAACCAGCACAGCTAGCAACGCCAGCACAGAGTTGTCCACTGCAGGAATTTTTCCAGTTCTGCACCATCCATGACTGTGGAAAGATCTGAGTTGCATGTGGGGATGGGATAAGTTCAGGTTCTGGAATCCACATGAGCTGACTTTGAATCTCAACTGTGTTCCTCACTAAGAATTAATTCTCCTCTCTGAGCCTCAGTTTCCTTGTTTGTAAAATGGGAATCCTAAAAGTACACACATCACAGGGTTGATGTGAGGATTAAGTGTGTTAATGGAGGTAACAGTGGCACATAGAAAGCACTCAAATATTGGCAGCTTAGATCTCTGTTTTTCAAGAGTTGAAATTTTTGCCCCAAACAATTCGCATAGATTTAGAATCCATTCATCTATATTGTGTCTCCATCCAAATCTTGTCCCCAGCCCACAAGCATCATATGTATGCCTTCCTAATTAGGCCCTGCCCTGGCTAATAGTCAGAACGATTTGCTTTCCTAAGATCACCCTAAACGGTGGCAGAGGAAAATGGAGCAAGGGTTAAAAATCCTAAGTGGACAGGCCAGGAGCGGTGGCTCATGCCTGTAATCCCAGCACTTTGGGAGGCCGAGGTGGGAAGATCACTTGAGGTCAGGAGTTCGAGACCAGCCTGGCCAACATGGAGAAACCCAGTCTCTACTGAAAATACACAACTTAGCAGGGCATGGTGGTGGGTGTCTATAATACCAGCTACTCGGGAGGCTGAGGCAGGAGAATCGCCTGAATCCGGGGAACAGAGGTTGCAGTGAGCCAAGACTGCACCACTGCACTCCAGCCTGGGCAACAGAGTGAAACCCTGTCAAAAAAAAAAAAAAGTAAGTGGATAATCCTGTCAGGTAGCAGGGAAGTGACCACATCACCCTAGATCCTGGGGCAACTTCCACTCACCAGCAGGGTCTGGGGGAGGAGAGCCCTCATGCTTGTCCCCTAGGGATAGCAGATGCCACAAAACTGGCAGGCAATCACACTGAGGACACCACTGAGTTTCACTCTGAACCTACCCAACGCCAGCTTTCAAAGCCCAGACTCACAGAGTTTCTGTCTGTGCAGCCTTTTCTACCCTCTGTCCCCAGCCCCAGAAGCCCATTTGGCCCCTCCCTATGAGGAAGGCTGAGGCAGGCAGCCCACAGGACAGAAAGGAGGCCCCTGCTGTGCTCTGCCACTTACCAGCAGGGACCATCCTCTGAGCCTCAGTCTGTTCATCTGTCAAATGAAGATAAAACGCATGCCCAGCCTACTGGGCACAGCATCGGGAGCCTGAATGATCATGGTAGATGTGCCAAGCTCTTTAAATCCCAGGCTGCCAAACACTGTGGGGTCCTGTGGCATCGCTTGGTGCCCACATCTCACCTGTCCTACTGACAGCTAGCTAGGTGGGGCCCTCACTGTGCATGAGGCACAGTGCTCAGCATTTCACAGGCTCTGCCTGCCTATCCCTCAGCACGGCCCAGGTAGGCACGACTGCCATATCCACCTTGTGGAAAGGGAAACAGGAAAAGTTAAGTGACTTGCCCAGGGTCACACAAAAAGCAAGTAGCAAGTGTTTTAACCCTCTGCCAGTAAGTTCATGGGCACCTCCCACTTTTGCCCCTCGGACCCCAGCATCGAAGCTGCTCTGGTCCCACCGCTTGGCAGGCGGCAAGAGTGAGAGACCCCAGGAATGAAGTTATGCCAAGTCCAGTCCTGCTTAGTACAAAGTTCTGCAAAGTCCCGCCAAAGACCCAAAATACACAGACTAAAAAGGAAAGGGGCGGAGGAGGCCCCAGACAAAGGGAATATTATCAACATTATAAAACCACCTTGCCAAAGCCACAAGTACTTTGTGGAAAAAAACTCACAGGGGGCTGCAGTTTGGGCCAAAGCACAAATGAGGCATTTGAGGGGATAAAAGCCTGCTTCAGGGGTGGTGGGGGGCAGGGGCACGTACCATGATGATAACTTTTTTGTACGAGGGGAGGAAAAACACCTCTATTTCTTCCTTTTCAACAACTGCACGGCTACAGGGGTGGGATTCGGAAGCTCTGTAACTCTATCCGTGGTTGCAAAGCTCAACAAGCATTTGCTGAATGAATATATAAATGAATAGAAAACATTAAAGTAATGGATGTGAAAAAGCTGTTAAAAAAAAAAAAAGCAAGAGGGAATACATGGAAAATCTGGGATGGGAAAAAGGTGACTTCAGGCAGAGCATACAGGGTTTTCCAAGTCTCTGGATCTGGTTGGTGGGTACTCATGTGTTCAATGTATTATTATAATCCGTCCCCTACATTTATTTTGTAAATATCCTTTTGCATCTCATCAACATTTAACAAAAGCATTCACAATGCAAAATATATCAGGCCCCTAGGAAACATCTGGATTTTAGCACTAGCCCTGCCCAGATTTAGAACCACGCTTTGTCTCATTACCATGGTTAGGGATGATTAAAATCACCATAGATATTTTTAATGATACATTTTATTTATACAGCACTCCACATTTTTATAGCATTCACCACTCACATTATTAGGTTTAAACTTAGGAGTGCAATTGCCTTAGGGTAGAAATATTCAAAACCAGATCTGCTGTTCACTCACAGCCCTGCCTTTTGCCAACTGTGAGACCCTGAACAAGCCATTTAACTCCCGGAGCCTTGATTTCCCCATTGGGAAAATGGAGAGAATGTACTTGTGCCATCTACCTTGCCGGTGGTTGCTGGGTAATCACTAATTGATCATGTCATGGAGCGATTCCTGTGTACCAAGCACAGCCCCGAGGGCTGGGGACATAGCAGAGAGCAAGGCAGGGGTGGCAGCTTCCTTCACAGAGTCTTCTGTCCCGGGATGGAGACAGACAGTGAACAAAGAACACTGCAATAGTATTGCATTACACTGTGATAAATAGGGGAAGTGATAGCACAGGGTCCCCAGAGAGATTAGAGCAAGGAGTCCAACCCAGTTTGCGGGGCCAACCTAGGGGTATTCATGCCTGAATACATTCTCGAAATCTATGGCCTTTGTGGAAAGGTAATGGATGGACATGACTGTGGTAAAGACAAGAATAAAAGCAAGACCATGTGCTGGAAACAGAGGCCCTGGGAGCAGGGCTGAGAGCCTGCCTGTACACACCAGAGAAAAATGCTGACATACACTGGTACAGCTGGTCCTCAGCTGTCGCTCAGAGCCCCAGAGTCTTCCGACAGCCGCTTTGGTCCCTCTCCATTCCCCAGCAGCTAAGGCGGGAATATCTGCCCCAGAAGGGGCCTCTGGATCTGGGACTATGGCCCCATATCCTCTCCATCTTGTCAGGACCAGCGCCCCCTTATTAATAGCATGTTGCATTTTACCCCCAAGTCAAGGGATGGGATTCTAAATTGTACTCCAATCTCTCCCTCAGCCAACAATGCAGGCTGTGCTCTGACCCCTCCGTGGCTGTGCCTCTGGGGTCCGAGGAAGTTTTCCTTTGGAAGAAACGTTGAAGCTGAGCCCTGAGATGAGACGGGTGAGGGAGCTTTGTGAACAGGCCAGGAAAGGTGTATTCCAGAAAATAGCCTCTGTGAAAGCAACCACCAGGGTGAAAGAGTTTAGAGCCTTGAGGGACTGACAGGCCATGACACCTGACAATGGCACAGACATTGACAGGCAGAGGGGCGGGATTTGTAGGACCACATAGCGTCAGGCAAATGCCTGGCATAAGCAAGTCCTCAGAAATAGTCTTGGTAGGCCGGGCACAGTGGCTCACACCTGTAATCCCAGCACTCTGGGAGGCCAAGGTGGGCGGACTGCGAGGTCAGGAGATCGAGACCAGCCTGACCAACATGATGAAACCCCATCTCTACTAAAAATACAAAAATTAGCTGGGCGTGGTGGTACGTGTCTGTAGTCCCAGCTACTCAGGAGGCTGAGGCAGGAGAATCACTTGAACCCGGGAGGTGGAGGCTGCAGTGAGCCGAGATCGCACCACTGCACTCCAACCTGGGCGACAGAGTAAGACTCTGTCTCAAAAAAAAAAGAAAGAAATAGTCTTGGTATATCATGTTGTTGTGATTATTTTCTTCCAGGCTGTAGCTTTCCTATTCATTTTCCTAACAGTGTGTTTCAATGAACAGTGGTTTTTAATTTCAATGAAGTCAATTTATCAAGTTTCCCTTTTACGGTTACTATTTTTAATGTCCTAAGAAATCTTTGCCTACCTCAAGGTCATTAAAGATATTCTCTGTGTTTTCTTCTAGAAATCAAAGAATTCCTTTAAAAAGGACAAATTATACAATAAAAATCGGGCAAAAGAGGCTGTGTGTGATGGCTCACACCTGTAATCCCAGCACTTTGGGAGGCTAAGGCGGGAGGATCACTGGAGCCAGGAGTTCAAGACCAGTCTGGCCAACATGGTAAAACGCCATCTCTACTAAAAATATAAAAATTAGCTGGGCATGGTGGCGCGTGCCTATAATCCCAGCTACTTGGGAGGCTGAGGCACAAGAATTGCTTGAACCCAGGAGGCAAAGGCTACAGCAAGCCAAGATCGTACCACCGCACTTCAGCCTGGGAGACAGAGCAAGACTCTGTCAAAAAAAAAAAAAAAAAAAAAAAAAAAAAAAAAAAAAACTTGAACAGATATTTTACAAAAGAAAGTGTTCAAATGACAATAAGCCTATGAAAAGATGCTTAATATCAGTAGTTAAATAGGGAAGTACAAATTAAAACCAGAATGCGATACCGTTACACAACTATTAGAATGTCTAAAACGAAAAAGCTGGCCACAGCAAGCATTGACTAGGATGTGGAGAAACTGGAACTCCAGTACACAGCTGACGGGAGTGGAAACCAGTACAAGCATTTTGGAAAATAGCTTGGCAGTTTATTTTCTTCTTCTTGCTTTTTTTTTTTTTTTTTGGCAGGGGGACGGAGTCTCACTCTGTCACCCAAGCTGGAGTACAGTGGCATGATCTCGGCTCATTGCAACCTCTACCTCCTGGGTTCAAGCGATTCTCTTGCCTCAGCCTCCCAAGTAGCTGGGATTACAGGCGCCCGCCACTATGCTCAGCTAATTTTTTGTATTTTTAGTAGAGACGGGGTTTCACCATGTTGGCCAGGCTGGTCTCAAACTCCTGACATCGTGATCCGCCCGCCTCGACCTCCCCAAGTGCTGGGATTACAGGTATGAGCCACCGCACCCAGCCAGCAGTTTCTTCGAAGTTATACCTACACCTACCCTATGATTCCAGGATGCTTACACAAGAGAAACTAAGGCATGTGTTCACACAAAGACTTGGACTCAAATGTCCATAGCAGCTTGATTATGTAGTAGCCAAAAATTGACAACAATACTACATCCATCAAAGGGTGAATGGATACACAAATTATTATATATACATAAGATGGAATATTACTCAGCAATAAAAAGTAATAAAGTACTGATACAGGCACCAACGTAAATGAATCTTAGAAACAGTAAGCCGAGTGAAGGGAGCCTGACAGGAGAGCACCTACTGTAGGATTTCATTTATAGAAAGTTCTGGAACAGGCAAAGCTAGTCTATAGTGATAGAAAGCAGACCAGCGGTTGCTCCTGGGAGAGGAACAGAGATTAACCGGGGAGGGCTAAGAGGGAACTTTCTGGGCTGATGGAAAATGTCTATGTCTTACAGGGACTGACGTATACAAGGCCAAAATGGATGTTATTGTACAATTTGTGTCTGTATATAAAAGATAACCTCAATAAAGTTTGTAGCTCTTTGGGGGAAAAAGGAAAAAAGTTGCTGGGTAAGCATGTATGAAGGTACTCAGGCTATGTTGAAAGGTTCTAGAGTCCTGGGTTGTTACCAAACGTGCCCGGGGCTGTGGGAGAAGACAGATGCCAGCAGAGGCTGCTGGAAGATTCCAGTTATCCATCATCCGGCAAGGATGTGCTGCATCCTACTGTGTGCTGCTACTACAGCTCCTCCTGCAGCCTCTAGAGCAACATAGACACGATAGCGTCCCACAGTGTTCCAGTCATCGAGAAGCTAACAGTCCAGTTTTCCAATGACCAATTAAGGTTGTTAAAACATTTTAACAAACACAAAAAACAGCCACTCAGCCACCTCATGGTTTCTCCAGGCCCTGGGCAGCCCCAGCTTATGGACTCGCATGGAAGAGCTCCCTCCCTCCCAACAAGAGTCTCGTGCTGGACACTGGGTGACAGCAGGCAGCCACCCACCGTGCTCAACATGCTGACATCAGCGAGATCTTCCAAGCCTTCATCAACAGGCTTCCAATCTCTACTCTACAGATGGGGAGAAACTGGCCAGAGCCCTCCAGCAAGGCTGCAGGCACATGATGAGTAAGCCACCGGTTCCTGGCTGCTCCTCCGGCCCCCTGCAGAAACCTCTAGAGCATCAGATTTCCTTAATGTTTGTGATGAGCCAGTCCTTTCGCAACTGCTTTCTCTTAAAGGGACAGAAAAAATAAACTGACCGGCCACGTCTGAAAAGTAGGTACTCCACAGATAGGCTCAAAGACTCACCAGGACTTCAAAAGTGTTTCCCAGGGCCCCCATCGTAGCCTTAGGAAGCTGGTAAGTTGTGCGACCCTGTTTTAAGGAACAAAACCCTGTTTTGTTGATGAACAAAGAAGTCCTCAAGTCAGTTCTCACAGCTGCCATTCGCAGGGCTCAAGGCCCTTCCCAGGATTGAGGAACCATGATCCCTATTTTACAGATGGGGAAATAGACAGAGGCTTGGGGGTGACATGACATAGCCAAGGTCTAGCAAGTGGATTCCAGACACAGACTGGATTCCAGGACTGGACGTCTGGTTCCAAAAGCAAGTATCAAAGTCCGATGTCATTTTCTCCTCAACAAATATCAGAACCATGAAGGAAATGGTGAAGTTGGTGGACTGTAAGAAAAAGGGAAGCTTTGTCAGGGCAAAGGCCATGTTTTTGTTTGGATCGCTGCTGTCAGTAAGGGATGGAATGAATGGATGGTAGGTGAATGAATGAATGAGCAGAGGGAGGTATGAAACAGGACTCAGAAAACATACCCAGCCTCAGAGGGCACTTGTACTGGGCCCAGATAATCCCTGACTCAACCTTCTCGTCCTCCCTGGAGCCCCTGCTGGGCTTGTTGGCATCCAGGTAAACGGATAATCTGGAGTAAAGAGATAATCCTAGCTCTGTAGGCCCAGAGCTGAGAAACAATCAATTTCATCTAATAGCTTGGTTGCAGCTTGTGAACGTGTGTGTGTGTGTATGTGTGTGTGTGTGTGTGTTGCATTGTTGCATACAGTGGGGAGAGGCAGGGAGGACATATTTGGAGTGAATGAATCTGAAGGAAGATATGTAGGCAAGGATGTGTGGGTGGGTGTGTAGGAGCTGGGGGGTGGTGTAGGAGAGGTGTATGAAAACGTCTGCACAAATGGGTGTGTGCATGTGTCTGTGAGTGTGCACAGGTGTGTGCATAGGTGTGCACAGGAATGTGGGCAGGTGTGTGCATAGGCAGATGCAGGGATGTGGGTAAGTATATTGACATGGTATGCACATGTGGTGTGCAGTTGTGCACAGGGATGTGGGTAGTGTGTGCAGGTGGTGCATAGGCAGACACGGATGTGGGGGAGCAGGTGTGGTGGCATAGGTATACAGTGGGTATATGTGTAAGTGTTCATCAGGGGATGTGTCCGGCAGCTGTGTACACAGGCAAACACAGGATGTAGGTAGGTATACTGCATAGGTGTAATACATAGGTATGTGTGTAGGTATATGTATACAGTGTTACACAGGTATGTGTCTACAATGTTGCATAGGGATGTGGGCCCCCAGTGTGTGTATAGGCAGACCAGCAGAGGATGATGGGCTAGGCTATATTGCATAGGTTAGCACATGGTATGGTGTGTAGGAACTGCAATAGGTGTACACAGGTATAGTGTGAAGGTGTTCACAGGGATGTGTGCAGATGTGTGGCTTAGGCAGACACAAGGAGTGGGTAAGTATGTGCAAGGGCACTTAAGCAGGAGTGTATCATAGATGTGGGCACAGGCATGTGGATAGGTGTGGCACAGGTATATGGGGGGTGTGTAGGTATGTATGTAGATATGCAGCGGTATGCAGGTATGTGTGCCAGTGTGTGTGTAAACATGCACAGGTATGTGGGTAGTTGTGTGCATGGAAGGTAGGCATTAAGGCATAGCATGCAGCAGTGTGTGTACCCATTAGCAGTAGAGGGCCATCCGTGTCTTAACAAGGCCATGGTGGTGTACTCCATTTTCTCTATGAGACTGATGAATTTCACCCATAGCTCTGATCTCAAAGGCTCCCAGCCTAGGATGCTACTGATCCCATTAACCTTCTCCAGGGTCTAAAACCAGCTGAACATCACTAGTCACTCCTGCCCACAGCAGGTCAAGGAGGGGCCTTCCCTGAACACAAAAAGGACACAGTGTTTTTATTGGCATCTGAGAGCATGTGGCCCTGGGGAGCACCTAGACCGTTCTGAAATGTCTGGCCTCTCCCTGGCTCTATTTCAGAATCCTGAGAGTAAAGGGCTGATCTCACTTGACATGACCTGGGGTAAACTGAAAACACAGCCATGGAGTGGGTGGTGAGGAAGGGTTGAGGAGGAACATGCACACCTAGAAGGAAACGGAGCACAATGGAGGCCTCTCCCCTGCCAAAAAGGGCTGGGGGGTCAATCCTGGGGCAGGCTCCCAGGACAGATACACGTGGCCTGGGGCCCTTTCAGGATCCTCAGTGGCCATACCAGCTATTCGCTTGGTCAACAGGACCTGGGGCATGAGCTGTAGCTCTTATTGCATAGACTGAGCCCTAATGGCATCTAACCATCCTGGGAGGATGCCTGGTGTGTGGGCCCAGAGACCAGGACTAATGTCCGCAGAGATCCCCAGGACCTCCAGCCACTGGATAGCTGGCTGCACTGGGTGCCATCTGTCTGGAAGAATCAAGACAACCCTGCCCTTAGTGTCAGATGACCTCAACACCTGAGGTTCTAAGAACTACAGACTGCCAGGACTGTCAGCTTCAGGAGGCCAGGTCTCAGCTGCCAGGATCACCTGTGTATCCCAGGGCCCCACTCAGCACCAGCCAGAGTAAGTGCACACACGCTTAATGGAAAGACTAACTAACTGCCGGTATTAACAAATGCTGGCTGGCTAGCACTGGGAAAGTCCTCAGAGACCAAGTGAGCCATCTCTCTCCCCATTTTACAGGTAGAGAAACTGAGGCCCAAAGAGAAGAAGAAATTTCCTCCATTGCAAATTCACTGATGGGGCTACCCTAAGGTCCAGCCACCTACTAGAAGGCCCTTCACCTTCCTTCCAGAAGGCCAGCTGGAATCAATAGGTAGTGACTGCCTAGCTTGTTTTCCAGAGGATTCTGGAACCAACAAAAGTGCTGCAATTGATTGGTGATGTCTGCAGGGAAAAAGAGAGGGAGGAGTGACAGCCCAGAGACCTCCCATTTATGCCTCTTGGCCCCAAGGAAAGGGGAGATGAGGGAGAAATTCCTGTCTCCCCATAAGAGGTTACTATTTGCCAACTCAGGCCCTTAAACAAGAGGTGTGCTTCTTCTGGCTAGCTACACAAGTTGCACCATCCTGGGCCATCTCTCCCTTCTCCCCACCTTCCTTCCCCAGTTCAGAACTAGAAAGAACCCAGCCCAGCCCCCATTTCTAGCTCTACCTCCTTCTTCCTCCCATGGGTGCTCTAACCACACCAGAAGACTACCCCACCCCCAACCCAGAGAGTAATTCCCATCTGCTCACCCCTCCAAGGGTTCTCCTACGCTCTTCCCTCTGCCTGGGGAAAAATCCTTCAAGTGGCACCTTCTCTCCTGAGTCAGCCTGCCCCAGAGCTCTGCAGACAGAACCCACACATGTGGTGCCTACCTGGGTACCCCTAGTCCCTGAACCAGGGCTTGGCATACAGTTAGCGCTCAATAACTGCATGGCAAATTAAATTGGCACATCTACCCAGATGCCCTCCTGGAGCTGGCATGAAGACTACAAGGAGTTGCAAGAAAGAAAAGTGGGGGAGGTGGGAGGCAGGCTTCAGGGAACCACAGTGTGATCTATTAACAGTGGGAGAGGAGAGAGAATGAATTCATTTCCTCCCTGTAGTAATTTGCCTGTAAATATTCACAAACCATGCAATTTCTCTCAGCCTTCCCATTAAAGACAAATGCATAAATAAACCAGCCCTACCCAGGGGCTTTGCACACAGGCTGTTGTTCCTCTCCTAAAATAATAGGGTGACTATTTACTTAGCTGCAACCTCCCCATCCCCACAGAGTTCCAGAGGGGTCCCGGGAAGTGGGTGAGCTGGAGAACAAGGCAGCAGCTTGGCAGAAGGAGGTGCTGGTGACCGGGAGCTGAAGCAGAGTTGCTTGCAGGACCCAGGAGGTGGCTGAGCCAGCAGCCCAGAGGCCAGATGAGGTGGCCTCACCTTGATAGGGTGTCCTCCCCACCCCCAGCCCAATCCCCCATAAAGAGTTCAGAGGTCACACACAGATAGGTCTCCTCACTCCATGGATCCCTTAACATGGGAAAAAACAAATGCCTCTTGAAATGCTAGAAATGTATGACATATGGGGGAGCACAGAAGGTCCCAAACAGGGAAGCTATTTGAGGGCCAGTATCCCTCAGGTAGGGGACCCTACTGCAGGGGCCATGGCAGGGCAGAAGTCTCCCTTCTAGGTCCCCTCCTAAGCTATCCGCAGGTCTCTCTTAGCATCTTTCCTTAGAACCAGGGCTGGGGAAGCACCCGGGGGAGGGGCGGGTGGTAAAGCGCCATACAATACAGAAAGCCAGATTGTGAGAGGGGGTATCTTTCCTCCTCCCCAGGCTGCCCATGCAGGCTCCTGGGGCACCAACAAGGAGCTTAGGTCCCGAACCCAATCCCTTTAAAATGCTCAGAATATGAACCAAATCCAGACAAACATGGTGAAACTAGACTCACTCAACCAGGTACTAGGATGACAATGGCCAGCCCTGACCCACTTCCTCAGCTCCCTTCCCTTGAATCCTCATGGCAACCCTAGGAGGCAGCTTTCGATCATGATCTTCACTTTATAGATGGGGAACTGAGGCTCAGACTGTAGTTACACGGAGAGTCAGGGGCAGAGTCAGGGCTCAAACCCAGACATTCCGGCTGCAGGGTCTGCGTGTAAAACCACCAGCGCTCAGAGGAAGAACGGCAGAGCAGAAAGAAGCTGGACACAGGGTCCCAGCACTGGTATGTTGATTTCTTTTTCAGGAGGGGTGCTATTTTCCCTTTAAATATATGATGGCTGTGGTGTGCAGCCCACCCACATCTTCATGCTTAACCCCAGCAGTAGCTCTGCAGGGAAAGGTTATCATGTCCAGTTCACAGATAAAGAAACCGAGGCTCACGAAGCTTAATGGTCTCCCAGCCAGCAAGTGAGAGCCAGGATTTAAATCAGGGCCAATACCACAGCTGTCTCTGCTGGCTTCAGCCCCAGCTCCTCCACCAGCCAGATGTGACTCGGGCCAATCTTTCCCCCAAGTGGACCTCAGTTTCTACATCTATACAGTGGTCTCACTAATTCCTTTCCTGAGTCTCGGCCCAGGGTGGCTGGGCAGGCAGAATGAGAAGACAGCGAATGTGAAGGCCACTGCAGAGCACACCAGCCTACGCTGTAGGCTGTAAAGCCCAATAACTGGGCCACCTGGTGAAGACTGACATTTACAACAGTGTGCCCAGACGCCCCACAGGATCCTCTGCCAGCAGAGAGATTCAATTATGGTCATTATGGTGCACTTAGGAAAACCAGGGAGCAGCTAATACATTTTAGAAAGATTGGCAACAACAGAGGATGAATCAAAACGAGTTTTCTACTTAACCCTCAGTTAAACAGAAAATCCATTTAACCACAAGGCAAAAAACCCTGTCTTCCCAGCCTACAATCACTTTTTTAAAAAAACTGTCTGCCACTTAGCTTTATATTTTTACCACCCTGAAAGCTGCCTTGGAATGAAAAATAAATTCACTGATGGAGAGAAAGATGTCATCGACCTCTATAGGTTAGCAGCCTGGAGCAACATCCTCAAGCCCTTGCTCCCTCCAGCGTGGCAGGAACACAATCCTTGTTTCCATCCTTGCCAAAGATGCTGGCGGTTGCTGGAGAAAGTAGCCCCAGAGGCCCAACGGAGTGCAAATTTTCACCTCCCACCGCCCCTCCCACCCCTCCCCACTAGAGGGAGCAAACCAAACCACTGCAGTCACTAGAGGCTCCCAGAAGGAGGCTGGGAATGAAACGTGCCTGGAGAGGACCTACAGGAATTCAGTGACCTCCAGGTATGCTAAGCTGCAGCGCAGTCCAGAAGTGTGGCCAGGAACAGGAGTGATTAAAGTTAGGAAGAGAGTTCCCCACAAATGCAGAGAGGAACGTATCAGCCAGATAGTTCTCCCTATCATTAAGTAATGCAGCATTGACTACACACGTGCAGATACTCCAGGCACAGGGTTCCCAGACAAAATATAGGATGCCCAGTGAAGTCTGAATTTCAGATAAACAACAAATAATCTTTCAGTGATTCTTCCTAAATAGTACACGGAACAAATATTGCACGGGGCAGACTTATACTAAAAATTGAGTCATTGTCTATAGGAAGTTCAGATTTAGCTGGGCATCCTTTAATTTTATTTGCTGTACCTGGCGACCCCTCCCAGCAGGCATGCAGGTGACAGCAGACACTGGACGCAGCTGAGCGTCCAACAGTAGGGGTCCTCCAGCCCTGTGATGCCCAGGAGGGAATCTCACACACTGTAAGTCCAGGAGAGATGGGGGAAAAAAAGCAGGAAGCCAAACTGAACGGACTTTCTGGTGTCAACTATTGAACACACGCCTGAGTGTGAACAAAAGCAGGAAACGAAGGAGGTTCTGGTCCTGAGAGAGGAAGCGAATGATTTCTTTTCCCTTCATTTTCCAAGCTCTGAATTGTTTCATTGCCTTAACAAGAACAGCCACACACACACAACCAAAGTGCTCAACTTTTCTTATCTTTTGAGATCAACCTGGTTGTTCTAGCAGGTGGTGAGCCCTTCGAAGTCAGGTATTGGGAGTTTTTCATCTCTGAACCCCAGTGGACGCCTAGTGAATGGAGGGAAGAAAAAAAGAAGGGAGGGAAATCAGGAGGGAAGAAGGGAGGATGAAGGAGGCTCTGTCCATGCAAATGCCAAGAGCTGGGAGGTCCCCAGTTGGAAGGTTACTTCTGAGGACCACAGGGACCTCCAGGCAGGAGGAGCCAACTCTGTCACCCCAGGTTTCCTTGCTACCTCTACTGAATGGAGAGGCTTTGAGGTCAGGAGCCTGGATGCTATCTGGACAGCAGTCCGCCCAAAGCCCAGCCCCAGGCCTGTGGGCCCCCTGCCATCACTTCCTCTGCATTTACTAAGAGAAGCTGCCCAGCATGGGGACACACTGTGAGATGCAGGAATGAGCCTGCCTGCGGAGCTTCCCCCAGGGACAGAAAGTAGATTCCACACCCTTGGGCTCTGCCCCTCCTTCTCCCATGGGACATGCCTGCCTGCCTCTTGGTTCAAGTTCAGTTTAAACAGATGTTCTGTTCCTAAGAAGCCCTGTCTTTGAAGTCCAGGAGAAAAATCTCAGCTCCAAAGGGACCTTTCCTACTGAAGAGACTCTCTGGGGAGTCTCGGCAGAAATAAAAAACAAAACCCCTGGATCCTTATCTCCTGGTATTTATGCGATTTTTAATTAGAACAACTGCCTCCACGGCACTGCTGAAAGGGAAAGGGAAGGAGAGAGAGGGACTGAGGGTGGGAGTCCGACTGAGGAGCGCAGGACTGGGAGGGAGGCAGCCTTGCAGGCTTCAAACTGCCACTCTGAGGACGAAGCTTTTAGTGCCCAGCTCTCCATAACCCCAGGCACGGGTACACAGATGGTGCTCAGAACCCTGGCGGCTTTCAGGAACTGCAACCAAATACCTACTGACCCAGGGCTTCCAGGATGCCAGGGGTCCCCAGGCTGCGAGGCTCTGCCTTGTGTCCATCCATTCCACCTGGAGACTACCTGGTCCTATTGCAAGACTCAGTTACAGGGTCTCCCTGACCTTCTGACCACCATTCCATCCCGTCCCCTCACAGCAACCCTCTTGGGAGCATCTCGCCATGGGTGTACCAAGAGTGGGGCAGTGGAAGCCGTCCTTCTAGGGAGCTGGCAACAAAGGGATGAACTGCCTGTAGGGAATTTTAAAACAAACCTAAAACCCACTAAAAGCTGACAGTTCTAAACAATGTCAGTGATAAAGCACTCCACTTTGAGAAAAAAAAAAAAATTGTTTGGTGATCTAAGTTCTAAACAATTGCAGCAGTCACTGGTGAGTTTTAATAATATGTATGTAAGCTTCAAATGAGCATATTTTTATTACTTAGCCTTTAAAACACATTGTGTTTGCATAGGTGTGAATTCAGAGAGCACCTACTTATTCAGTCAGAAGTCAACATGTGTGGATCCTGTGATACCCATTCATTTAGAGAATAAGACTTCAGAATCGGGCCGAGTGCAGTGGCTCATGCCTGTAATCCCAACACTTTGGGAGGTTGAGGCAGGTGGATCACCTGAGGTCAGGTGTTCGAGACCAGCCTGACCAACATGGTGAAACCCCATCTCTACTAAAAATACACAAATTAGCTGGGCGTGGTGGTGTGCGCCTGTAATCCCAGCTACTCAGGAGGCTAAGGCAGGAGAATCACTTGAACCCGGGAGGCGGAGGTTGCAGTGAGCTGAGATGGCGCCATTGCACTCCAGCGTGGGCAGAAATAGTGAAACTCCATCTCAAAATAAATAAATAAATGACAATGCAAAATAATACAGAAACTCCCAATACAGTATATTACCTATCATGAATAAACTAGAGATGATTTAAAGTATACAGGAGGATGTGCATAGGTTATAAGCACATACTACTCCATTTTATATCAGGGACTTAAGCATTAATGCATTTTGCAAGTTTCTTCATGTATTATTTTCTCTTTTGTCAAATTATCTATTAATGTAATTAAGAACTGTTGACCCATTACCTTTCTACTTTTTCATGTCATAATGTTTGCTTACTGGCATGGTTATAAATACAAAGTTCACAAAATTTTCAGTCTCTTTTCTGGCCATTATTCTAATTGATTTTATTTCATCATTATTACTGAAAATAATTTTGTGGTATAGAGGAAGCAAGTATACAAAAATCATGTGCTCTAGGTGTCAAATATCCTAGAGTGATGGATAATTTGGGTCAAACATTATTCTGGGAGTGTCTTCCAGGGTGTTTCTGGATGAAATTGACATTTAAGTACATAAACTGAGTAAAGCAGATGGCCCTCCCTAGTGCAGCTGTGTCTTATCCAATCAACTGGAGACCTGAATAGACCAAAAGGCTGAGTAAGGGGAAATTTCACCAGTCTGACTTCTTGAGCTGGAACACTGGACTTCTCCTCTTCTTGGACTGGAACTGACACCATCAACTCTCCTGAGTCACAAACCTAAAGTGCTGATCTCAGGACTTTTTTTTTCTCAGCCTCTATAGTCACATGAGCCAATTCTTCATAATAAATCTCTTTATATAAACAGTCATCTCTTAGAATCCATGGAGGTAACCATCCCTTGGTTCCAGGACCCTCTTCCATATCAAAATGCATTAATGCTCAAGTCCCTGATATAAAATGGAATAGTATTTGCTTATAACCTATGCACATCCTCCTGTATACTTTAAATCATCTCTAGTTTACTCATGATAGCTAATACACTGTATTGGGAGTTTTTGTATTATTTTGCAGTTTTTTTCTAGAATATTTTTGGTTCACAGTTGGTTGAATCCACAGATGCAGAACCCATGGACACAGAGGGTTGTATATCCTATCGGATATATATCCTGATATCCTATCTGTATATCCAGCTGACTGTATATTCTATTGGTTGTTTCTCTGGAAAAGCTGACTAACACACCTAGGAATGCCTCTGCTGCACCTGTCACATTTTATGTCAGGCATCAACAGCTGAATGGTGGCCTCCTCCAGCTCAGGCACTACGTGTCATTTACATCTGGGGCCCACAGGTAAATAGCCTTGTGCTTCCAGCACAATTGACACTTGATAAGTGTTTTGGTTCATATGAATGAACGAATGAATGAATGATCCAACAAAGACATTAGATGATCCAGCCAGACCTTGCAGCAAGGCACAGAGCTTCATTTCTCCACTCATCCTCAAGCCTCTCACCTTTACCCCTGCCTAAGGTGCACACTTCTGCTCAGTATATCCACCCTTGCCTGGGACCAGAATTTTCTCAAACAACACATGACTGCCCTTGACAGTGGCTCAGTCCTCCATCATCTTTTGCATCTTCACTCACTTCCTGAGTAATCTCATTATGGTCAAAGGTTTGAAATACTCTCTATAAGCTGATGGCTCTCAAATTTGGAGACCAGCCCCACCCTCACCCCTGAACCCCAGGTGCATATCTCCAGCCACTCCTCTCCACCTCCACTTTAGTGATTAATAAGCATCTCAACTTAAAATGCCTGAGAAGAACTCAATATGCCCTCCCTCCACTCTCTGCCAGAACCCACCCTAGGCTCTTCCATCTCAGGCCAGAAGCTGTGGTTGACCTTGACTCCTCTTTCTCTCACCCCCATCGTATCAGCAAGTCCTATCAACTTTGCTCTCAAAATAGATCCTGAATGTTGTGGCTTCTCAGCACCTCCACCACATTCCACCTTCCAAGCCACCTTGCCTCTTCCATGGATTCCAACATGAGTGTTTGTACTGGTCTCCCTTCTCCCTGCAGACTGCCCTCCACCCAGCAGCCAGAGTGATCTTAGTAAAATATAAATTTGATCCAGTCTCTTTCTTGCTTACTGGCTTCCTGCCAAACTTAGACCCTTTAGAATCAAAATACAAAGCTTTCACCCTAGCTAGCAGCACTGTGCAGGCTGGGCCTCCAATTCACTCCTGGCCTCCTCTCCACCCACACTACCATGGGGGTAGCACCCCGGCATCCTCGCTGGTCCTCTAACTTGCCAGCCAGCCTAATGTGCCTTACTCTTGCTATTCCCTCATATAGGAAGGCTCTTCCCCCAGATTACGTCAAGGCTTATTCCTCATTGCCTTCAGGTGTCTGCTCAGATTACATCTGACTAGGAGGTACCTTCCCTGTACCTCCTATCCATAATAGCAATCCTCCCCCAACCCACCACCTGAGTCACTCCCTGCCCCTTCCAGTCATTACTGAACTTCATAGTACCTAATGGCACCTGATATTCAAATGTATTTGTTTGGTTTCTGTTTCCCTCAACCAGAAGGCAAGCTCCATAAGGGCTGAGACTCTGCTATTTCATTCAAAATGATATTCCCAGCATGTAGAGCAGTGCCAGGTACATGGTAGGGTCTCAACAAATATTTGCTGAATAAATGAATGTGTACTTACATTTGACCTTTGCCCTCAAGTCAACTCAGGGCTAGGCATTGTTATCGCCACACCATTCTGAAGATGTAAAAACCGAGATGTAAAATCAAAGAGATTTACCCATAAGATCCCTCAGATACTTAGTGATAGAGCCATGATTAAAACGTAGCCTTCAGAAAACATGAAATCAATTCAACAAATCCAAATGCTGGTTCTTTGAAAAGATCTATAAATCAATAGAACTCTGGCTAGGTTAACTAAGAAAAACCAGAAAAGACACCAATTACTAATATCAGAAATGAAAAAGGGGATATCACTACAGTTCCCATGGACATGGGAATGTCCCATAGACATGAAAGGATAAAAGAAATACACAACTCTATGCCCACAAATGTGCACAAGTTTATGCCTACAAATCTGATAACTTAGATAAAATGTACCAATTCCTAGAAAGATACAATCTGCCAAAGCTCACACAAAAAAGAAATTAACAGTCTTTTTTTTTTTTTTTGAGACGGAGTCTGGCTCTGTCGCCCGGGCTGGAGTGCAGTGGCCGGATCTCAGCTCACTGCAAGCTCCACCTCCCAGGTTTACGCCATTCTCCTGCCTCAGCCTTCCAGGTAGCTGGGACTACAGGCGCCTGCCACCTCGCCCGGCTAGTTTTTTGTATTTTTTAGTAGAGACGGGGTTTCACCATGTTAGCCAGGATGGTCTCGATCTCCTGGCCTCGTGATCCACCCGTCTCGGCCTCCCAAAGTGCTGGGATTACAGGCTTGAGCCACCGCGCCCGGCGAAATTAACAGTCTTAATAGGCCTATATTTATTAAAGAAATCTAATCAATAAACCTTGCAAAGAAAGAAAGCATCAGGCCAGGTGAGTTCACTGGTGAATTCTAACAAACACTTATGGGAGAAATTATACCAATTCTCAATAATCTCTTCCAGAGTATAGAAGTGGAGAGAACTCATTTTGTGAGACCATCATTATGCTGATACCTAAACCAGAAAAAATCATTACAAGAAAACTACAGACCAATATCTCTCATGAATGTAAATGCAAAAATCCTCAACAAATATTAACAAATTAAACCCAAGAATGTATAAAAGGTCTTAGATACCATGATCAGTTGAGATTTATTCCAGGTACACAAAACTGGTTCAATATTAAAACATCAAATAATAGGCTGGGTGCAGTGGCTCACGCCTGTAATCCTAGCACTTTGGGAGGCCGAGGCAGGTGGATCACGAGGTCAGGAGTTCAAGACTAGCCTGGCCAAAATGGTGAAACCTCATCTCTACTAAAATACAAAAAAAAAATTAGCTGGGCATAGTGGCATGTGCCTGTAATCCCAGCTATTCAGGAGGCTAAGGCAAATAATTTCTTAAACCTGGAAGGCAGAGGTTGCAGTGACCAGAAATCACACCACTGCACTCCAGCCTGGGCAACAGAGCAAGATGGTCTCAAAAAAAAAAAAAAGAAAGAAAGAAAGAAAAAAATCAAATAATATAAACCATCATATCAACAACCTAATGAAGAAAAATTGCACGATCATATCAATAAATGCAGAAAAAGCATTTGACAAAATCCAACACCTATTCATGATAAAAACTCTCAGCAAACTAGGAATTAAGGGGATCTTCTTCCTCAAGTTGATAAAGAGCATCTACAAAACACCAATAGTTAATATCATACTCAATTATGAGAAATTTGAGGCTAATAAAATATATATAAGATCTGTATGAGGAAAACTACAAAACTAGATTGAAGAAATCAAAGAAGTAAATAAATGAAAACACTGAAAAATAGTCAATGTTCAAAAATAGGAAGATTCAATACTGTCAAGATGTCAGTTCTTCCCAACTTGATCTATAGATTCAAGACAATCCCAATCAAAATCCTGCAAGTTTTTTTATGGATATCAACAAACTGATTCTAAGGTTTATTTGGAGAAGCAAAACACCCAGAATAGTCAACCCAAAATTGAAAGAGAAGAACAATGTTGGAAGAATTGACACTACCCAACTTTAAGAGTTACTATAAAGATACAGTAATAAAATGGCGTGGTATTCGTGAAAGTACAGACAGATTATTGGCACAGAATAGAAAGCCCAGAAATAGAGCCACATATATACGTCAACTGATATTTGACAAAGGAGCAAAGGTAATACACTAGAGAAAAGATAGTTCTCTTCAACAAATAGTGGAAGGACAACTGGATGTCCACATACACTAGAATGATACTGAATCCCTACCTCACTCCATATATCAAAATTAACTCAAAAAGATCAATGACCTAAATGTAGGAGCTAAATAAAACTCTTAGAATAAAGCACAGGAGTAAATCTCTATGACCTCAAATTTGGCAACGGTTTCTTAGATAGAACACCAAAAGATTGAGCAACAATAACAAAAAAAGATAAACTGAAGCCTGGGGAATCCATAGAAATTGCCTTCTCTCACTCAGCCTGCCTCAAAGGGCTGGCTGGGGAGATGAAAACATCAGGGGACTTTCATTTCTGACTTAGCACCACACTCAGTGCAAGACTGGGTGGTGAATTGGAGAAGAGTGCCACCGTGGGCACAGCGGGTGCCTCTAGGTGCAGAGAGTGCCATGAGAAGCTCCCACAAACACACTGTCCTTGGGCTAGGAACCCTGTGTTTGGGTCCTTACCTTGCTGCTTTTTAGACATGAAGCCTGGAATCATTGAAAGAGCTTATCAATGACTGCCTTCTGGAGTGTGGGTAGGATTAACAATTATCTACAGGCCGGGCGCGGTGGCTCAAGCCTGTA
This sequence comes from Rhinopithecus bieti, assembly GCF_001698545.2. NCBI lineage: Eukaryota > Metazoa > Chordata > Mammalia > Primates > Cercopithecidae > Rhinopithecus > Rhinopithecus bieti. The sequence continues at coordinate 1,751,979 of NW_016819049.1, forward strand.
ATCCCAGCACTTTGGGAGGCCGAGACGGGTGGATCACGAGGTCAGGAGATCGAGACCATCCTGGCTAATACGGTGAAACCCTGTCTCTACTTAAAAATACAAAAAAAAAAAAACTAGCCGGGCGACGAGGCGGGTGCCTGTAGTCCCAGCTACTTGGGAGGCTGAGGCAGGAGAATGGCGTAAACCCGGGAGGCGGAGCTTGCAGTGAGCTGAGATCCGGCCACTGCACTACAGCCTAGGTGGCAGAGCAAGACTCCGTCTCAAAAAAAAAAAAAAAAAAAAAAAACACACAATTATCCACAAAAAAGTCCAGTAAAGATGGCTGTGAGTGAAGTGTCAGCCATCAGCTAGAGACTTGGGATGAACTGCTCACACTTGACGTGGCTCTAACAGATAGCACATCAAGATAGGGAGCTGACACAACCCAGGTCCCTCTTACAGCCCTTTTTTAGACCTTGCACAGAAGGAGGTATGTGTCTCCAGGGTAACCCCACTGTTTGGTTACAAACACCCAGCTCTTACATCCCAAGAGCCTGGCACTCTTCAAGGAGGTCACCTTGGGAGGCTACACTATTCCAAGGGGGCTGCCATTGTTCAAAGCAAACAGGGGCTTCCCATGGTAGTCACCTTGACCTCACAACCACCCAGTGGGGTGCATGCTCTTTGCCCATCTTACAGATGAAAAAACTGAGGCTGTGGGGGATCAAGTCACTCGCCCCCAAGCCAAACAGTACTGAAGGGCAGAGCTGGGACTCAGCCCCCATCCTTCTAGCTCCAAAACCCCAGCAAAGCTTTTCCATGACAGCGTATGCCTCTCTGCCTGTTGCTTTATGGTCGTCTTTATATTTTCCCTGTGATGCTATAACGTTTATCTGTTTCCTGGCTAACAAGAGGGGCAAGGCTAAATAGCTCTGCTCCCTGGGCTGTCCTCCTGAAAGTAAACCAAGAACAATAGCAACCCTACTGCTTTGCTCTGCACTTAAAGAGATTTTTTCCTCTTACACACCGAGGCTTGAGGCCCACGGCTTCCCCTGATGGAGAAATATCCCCAAGAAGAAAGGTCCTGGGGACGGGAAGTTTTTCCTGACTCACTTCAGTGCCTTCTCCAGATTAAGAATACTGGGCAGGATCCAGGCTCTGTGATAAGGCAACTGCTTCCTGTGGGGATCAGGGCAGCTGCTGCCAGGAGGTTTACAATTAAGATTATGGTCCTGGCAGCTGGCAGGGTGAGCCGTGGGACACAGACGCTATCAGTGAGGGACAGCCCAAGCAGGCCCCAGGCCTTGCTGCTCCTCCCACACTGTCCACTAAAGCCTCAGCCTGGCCCTGTTTTATCTGCCCCTGGGAGCTGGCCACCCTGTCTTGGATTCCAGCCTAAAATAATCTAGGGCAGCCAGCGGCACACTCCAGAAGGGCGAGTGAACTATCAGATTGGTGACTAAGAAAGTGGCCGAGTGCTTTCCGACTATGGGCGCAGAGGCAGCCGAAATAGAAAATGCCATTAGGCAGTAGTGAAGCACTTCACAATCTGCACACCCCATACACCTGCCAGCAGCCCAGGCAGGGGAAACAGGTGGAGTGGGTGTGGAGGGCACACGTATAGGAAACAGTGCGGGAAGCTTCCTAAGTCTTCCTCGTCTTCCCCAAAGCAACCCATGAGTAAGTGTCACTGTCCCATTTTAGAGATCAGAATATCAAGGCCTGCAGGGATTTCATGAGATGCCCAAAATTAAAAAAAAAAAAAAAGGTGTAGGACAAGGAAACAAACCATTTTATGTTTTAACGGGAAATGGAGCTTCAGAGAGATGATTTGTCTAATTATTTTTAATCTTAAGCTTCAAGTCACAGACTTTAGTAAGCAAAAGACACAAGAATTGTATGGCAGTTCAGGCAGTGGCTTCAAATCTCGATGACATTACTCAGTGCTATGTGACCTTAGGCAAGTCACCTAACTTCTCTGAGGCCTGGTTTTCTCTTCCGTAGTGTGGAGGTGATCACAGTGGCAAGATGACAGGACGGTTAAGAGGACAGAATGGGATGGTGCAGCGAATGAGCATCACACTGTGCCTGGGGCATGAAGCCCTCCGTCATGTTGCTGGTTTCTCTTCTGATAGGCAGGGACTCAAACCCAGGTTCCTCTGCACCTCAAACCCTATGATTTACCACCAAGGGTTGGAGCCATCGTCCTTTGCCCAAGACAGGCAATCAGATCTCCTTGGAGTTTTCAGATCCCCTCTCCTCTCCATGGCCTTCCACAACCTCCCAACCCCTGACCTGTCACTTCTTCTATTTCAGCCCTGGTCTTGGAATCCCAGAAATGGAGGGTGTGAGTGCTAGAACAGAGATTCAAGTTGCAGCTGCCTCATTTTACAATGAGAAAACGAGGCCCAATGAGGGAAATGACTTATAAGTCACACTGTTGGTCGAGGCTGCTCAGAGGACAGACATCTTGGCTTTTCATCCAGAAAGCTTCTATGAGGCCACCCAGCCCATCACCAGTCCCAGAATCATGGTCAGCTCAAAAAGGACTTTCCAGAGCCTCCGAAGCAGACCAAGGCTTTTCTGTTCTCAGTTTCACCATAGAATGTGGTGATTGATCCTAGTACTTGTGGATTTAGACTTTGTTCAAAAGAGAATTGAGGGCAGAGGGATGGTAATCACCCTAGGAAGCGATCTCCTTCTCACAGTCCCAAAACGGTGGTGGGTATGGGGGAGGCTGAGGTCAGGGAGGGGTCCTTGATACAGATTCCATGCGCCCTCATGACCCTGCCTGAAGCCCCCAGGAGGAGCTCTACTCTTCCTTAAAGGGCTCACTCCCTGCCATCCATCAACCCTCACTTCCTGCACCAAGGTGGCCCCATTGCCCTTATCTGTGAGTAAATGTCTAGGGGTGAGGAGAAGAGTGAAGCCACCCTTCTCCTGCCCTGTGCCCCTTGGGCAAGAGCTGAGAGCCCTCTCACACGGAAGTGGTGGTTTGGAGGGCAGGAAGAGAAGAAGAGAGAAGAGAAGACCCTCTTGTTCGAGTAAGTGAAGATGCCACCCTGCCACGTTGCCACTTCATACCTCTTTCCACTGGTGTCTTTTCCTTTGGGTCCAGGGGTGCCAAGGTTCTCTTACAGTGTCCTTCTGACAGTAGCTTCTGGATACACTCTAGAGAAAGAAGACAGAGAAACACATTTCAAAAAGGCAGGAGTCCTTGGGGACCACCTCAGTCCACATGTGGCTCCCACTCCCCAAAGTCTCCTTTCCCTACTTCCATCACTGCAAGCACAGAAGCCAGACAGGGCACCCATGGCTGGTGATATGGTTTAAATGTGTCCCCACCAAATCTCACATTGAATTGTAATTCCCAGTGTCAGAGGTGGGGCCTTAGATGTCCATCCAGGCAGGTGGGAGGTGATTGTATGATGGAGATAGTTTCTCATGAATGGGTTAGCACCCTCCCCTCGGTGCTGTTTTCTTGAGTGAGATATCGTGAGATCTGGTTGTTTAAAAGTGCGTAGCACCTTTCCCTCTCTCTCTTGCTCCTGTCCCTACCATGTCACTGTGCGTGCTTCCCCTTCCACCATGATTGTAAGTTTCCTGAGGCCTCCTCAGAAGCAAATACTGTCATGCTTCCTGTACAGCCTATAGAACTGTGAGCCAATCAAGTCTTTTTTTTATAAATTATCCAGTCTCAGGTATTTCTTTATAGCAGTGCAAGACTGGACTCATATAGCTGGAAAGGCAGGACTAAACACCAGCCCCACAAAGCTTCCCAGGATACGTCTCCAGAGCCTGTGAATGGGGGCATATTTTCAATCTTCCCAAGTCAGCCCAGAGCCTGTACATCCATGTGATGGCATTGAACATGCTAATCAAAACATCACACTGTGTTTCTTTGCTTCTAGCTAGAATATTATCAACTTAGTGTGGGAACTCCGGTTTCCTTAGGCTGAAAAAAAGGCTTTCTGAGTCATTTTGAAAATAGGAAAAAGAATTAATCATTGCCTAATGAATGCAGACTCTTTGAGCAGACCCAGCACTTTCAAGGTCTGCTATCCATGAAGAGATAAGTAACAGTAAGGAAAGCCTCTGGTGGTGAAAAAAGAACTCAGTTCCAGAATGCCAGTGGGGTTAGAAGTCCAGCCTCTCCAACCCTTCCCTTCTGTCAGTTTGATGAAGCATCCCCAGGTCACCAGAGAAGGATCAAATTCACCATGTCCAGGCCACATACCTGCCAGCAGAGACAGGCCAGTCCCGAGAGACTGGCTCAGTCACATGCACAGCTGAGAAATACGAGCAAAACTTACAGCCTCCAGAGCACAGGGGAGAAAGTGAAGTTCCCTAATCTCTCCCCTCCCAGGCTCCTCCTGCCCTCAGAGACTAGCTGCACAGTGGAAGCCCTGATCAAGTTTCAGGTCTCTCGGATGATAATGATGATCATCCTGACACCCCTTACGACCCCAGAAGAAAGTGTCACCATTTCAGGAATGAGGAATGTGAGCTCAGAGGAGTTAAATAACTTGCCCAAGGTCACACTACTGAAATGAGGCTGAGCTGGGACTAGAACTTCGGCCATGGGAAGTTCTACTGCTGGGACTAGAACTAGTTCTAGTTCTAGAGCTTCTAGAGCGCTAGAACTTCGGCCATGGGAAGTTCTACTGCTGGGACTAGAACTAGTGCTAGTTCTAGAGCTGGGACTAGAACTTCGGCCATGGGAAGCCTGGTGCTAGTGCCATCTCCACAGTGGTAGGGGCGTAAGCAGGAAGGCGATGAGTTCAAGGTCTACCCCACGGACCCCAGCATCAGGGCAGCTCATGCATGCAAGGGAGTCTCAGGACTTCCATTAACTGATGGGAAACAGGGATTGGCTGGAGGATGGGACCTCATTTTATTTGGCTATCTGGGCCTCAAGTGTCCATCCAGGCAGTGTCAGTCCAGGGGAACCTCATGCATCATGAACCAGACTAAGGCTACAATCAGAGGAATTTGTTACATTTATAAACCCATAAACACACACACACACACACACACACACACATGTGTATATATAGGTATGACCTTTGGCAAGTTATTTGTATGTATATGTAAATTTTTCATTTTTAACTACAAAAGTGTATGTGCTTCCTTACCAGCCATCCTGTTTAACAGGTAGAACCACTGCAAACACTCTGGAGTGAGACCCTCTAGACTTTATTCTACCTAATCAAATGCATGTATGCATGTGTGTGTAAGCATGAACCTATGTGACTACACATGCAGTGTGACTTTTTACAAAAATGGGATCTTACCATACACATTCTACAACATCACTTGTCAATGATTTCACATCCAAAATGGATCTTCTTGAGTCCTTTTCATAGCTGCACAGTATCCCATAGTACATGTGGGTCATAATTTATTTACCATTTGTTTATTTCCCACCGTGGCTCTGTCAAATATTTCTATTTCTGGCCTCTATAGCTTCGCTGGAATGACCCCCTGGGTGCCCATCTTGGTGTAGAAATGTTCTTGCAATTCCAAAGCCCAGACGCTTAGAAGTGGGCAAAGGAGAGGCTAGCCACATTCCGCCTTTGGGTAGTGCTGACAAACTGCCTTCCCAAAACGCTGGATTGAGTCACCTCACAGTGCAGGGCAGAAGGAACCCCTTTTCTTGGATATAAATTTGAACCCAGGGCTCTGCCTATGGAATGGCTTCCCTAGGCACATTCCAGTGGCCTGGGAGGCCGAGGGCCCTGGACAAAGGGAGGTGTGTGGGACTTGGCTGGCGCAGATGTCCCTGCTCTACTGTCTGCAGCATCGCAGAGGAACTCGGACCTACCTGAGCCAGGAACTGCATTTACTGGCTCAGAACTGATAATGAGCTTTTATGAGCTCCAGGCACTGCACAGAACACGTATCAGTGTCAAGAGTGCCTGTCAGCCACGCAGCCTGGGTGAATGTCACACATTAACGGAATTAAAAGCTGTAGCCACGCCGGGAAGGAGCTGCGGGCTGCATGTCAAGAGGTGTGGGCAGCGCCTGTCAATAACAAAATTACTTTCCAGTTTTTGCGCTCCAGAGCCTTAAGCTGTCTCCCGTCTTTGGTGGAATTTTGCCTTCCTGCAGCCTCAGAGGAGATTAGTTTATTACCAGCCTGCCAGAAGAGGCAAAACCCAGCAGTAACCCTAATTCCCATTTGAGCAAATCTGCATTGTGTGAAGGAAACCAGCTGGGCTTAGAATGTTCCCCCCCAACACACCCCGTGCCCATGAGATCTCATTGCAGTCCCCTCCTCTCTGCGGGGGAGGGGAGTCACTACAGATATTAGAGCCAGAGCTGTCCTGGGAGATGGAGAAAAGAATCCCAAGGTTTAGGGCTAAGAGCAGGAACGGGTCCTGGGTGCAAGTAGCAGAGTGTAAGCCTGGTGGGCAGATGATGGGGGTCACCTTTGACCTGATTAGTCTTGGGCTTTGGGAAGTTCCGACAACCCTCCCAGCCCCAGACTTGATCTTGCTCTGTACACAGTTCTCCCGAATGTTTGAGGTGGCACAGGTTGAAATCCTAAATCAAGTTCTTACTAGCTGTGACCCAGAGTAAGTGACCTACCTACATCATGCCTGGACTCCTTATCTACGACACAGGGCTTACAACAGCTGATGACTCACAGGCTGTTGTGAGATTCCATGAGAAATGTGTAGCAGGACTTAGCAGAGAGCCTGGCACACGATATCATGGCTCTTGAATGGAAGTCTCCATGGATTATAATGACACCGTAATTTTAAGTACTTCTAAGAAACAGAAAACACTACCAATTAATTAAATTAACTATGACATCACTTTTTGTACAATGCATCCTGGTTTTAGAGACATTAAGATGTTAAAAAAAAAAAAAAAGTGTGCCTTAGAATCCACAAAATACAAAAGCTTAATAGGTGGCAGTAACTATGATGAGTATAAGCCAATTTCACTCATTTTGCAAGGCCTGGCCCAAAAGTTAGCGCTTCTTCCTTCTCTTCTTTCCTCCAAACTAGGGGTGGAACTCTCAATTTACAAGAAAAATTTGGTCAGCCCACTTCAGTGTCCTGGATGAGGCCCAGATGAGAAACTTTAATATGTCTCCTGATGTTTCCTACTCTACTTTTATTAATTGAAATATAACATACATACACAATAGCACACACACCATGAATATACACCCCACTGAATTTTCACAAACAGAGCATCCCTGTGCAACCAAAACCCAGATCAAAGACTCTTGTCTATTTCCCAGCTACTGATTCTATTCACCTCATGTGTCCCAAAGCAGCCTTGACTCTCCATCCTCATAGAACCTGCCAGTCCCTGGATGGGCTCACCCTTACTGCTGTCTGCTTGCTGCACACGGGCTCCTGGCTGGTCTGCCAGCCTGCAGCCTTTGTTCCCCACTCTGCCCTCTCCTTCACTGTCAGAGTGAGCCCATAAACGGAAAACACTGTGTCTGTCTCCTGCTTTAGTGGGTTCCCTGGCCTCCCTTTGTCTAGACACAAGGCCTTTTATCAGCTGATCCCCAATTCCCTTCCAGGCCCACCTTCAGGTTTTTGCCATATGCACAGACCCCACAGTCAAATTGTACTCACCTGGACTCAGAGTGTGCTCAGCCCAACTTCACTGATGTTTGCTCTTCCTGGAATTCCTCTCTTCCTTTCTTAACCCTGAGTTTCACCCCTCCCCTCACTTGGCAAACTCCTAATCATCCTTCAAAACCTTCTTTCAGTTAACTCCTTTCTGAAACCTTCCCACTCTCTCAACAGGCATAAGTCATTGTTCTCCGGGCTCACACCACCAACTGTGTGTATAGGTAATAGTATATTTTTTGTTCATGTGATTTTTCCCACCTACCAGACTACGAGTTCCTCAAAGATATGGGTGGTATCTTACTCCCTCTATGAGTCTCAGTTACTGACTCTGCAAATAATAGTTGGATGGATAGACAGTTGCTAGAAGAAATGGATGGATGGGTAGTGAATGGATTTATAAAAGAACCTGAATGGTAGAAAGAAGGAACTAGGCTATAATTGGTTGAGGGATGGGAAGATGACTGGGTGGATGGAGAGATGGATGAATGCAGGGATGAATAGAAGGACAGGGGGAAGACAAGTGGATCTATAAAACAATTAGTTAACTGAATGTGGGAAGACAGAACTAGGTTAACGGTGAGAAAAAGAGGGAATGAATGACCCTCAACTATTTATATAATTTTCTCTAGACCCTGAGAAACTGAGACTCTTAGGACTATGAAGAGCCTAGCTTTAGTCTTCCAGAGTCAGTGGGTCTGAGCAGAGACCACGTGGTCAAACAGCATCACCCCTAGCTTGCTCCACTGTACCACCTGCTCTATCCATAGATCTACAGATAAGGCCTTCAGGAAGGAGTGGTCAGAGCTGCCTCTTGTCTTGGCCTTTGCTGACCCAGATGCTGAAGAATTCAACAGTGCCACAAGGAGACCAAAGCTTTCCTGTGTCTAAGCCAAGCCCCAGTATGCAGGGTAGTTGCTTTGCCAACTGTGTTCAATAGGCCAGCCTGTGAACAGGCATGGGATAAGCAAACTGCCTGATGTATAGCAGAAGGACAGCTGCTGATAGAAGCCCTGAAAAGATGCCATTTTGGGGGAACTCTAAAATCAATAAAGGGTCAGGATAACTGAACAGCATAGCACTGTTTGGATGGTTCCTGTGAATGGGCTTTGCATAGGGACTAATTCCGCAGTGTAGCCTGCTGCCTATCTGCAACAGGGGTAGGAAACACGGTAGGAGATGAGGAGCCCCCGGCATGAAATTAATGTAAAGCACTGTGGTTAAGAAGTCAGGCTTGTGTGCCCCCATAGATCTGAGTTTAAATCTCAGTTCTGCCTCTTGCTACCAATGTGACCTCAGTAAAGTTCTCTATCCCAGCAAATATCAGGATATCCACCTGCAAAGTATGGACAATCATAGTCCCACCTCACAGGCTTGAGCTAGGGATTGGATGAGCTAATAGATTGCAAATGATTCCCACAGTACCCAGCCTATCATAAACACTCGATAAATAGAAACAGCAGGAATTTTGTAAAATATATTCTGCTGCTACTTTCTGTAAAAAGGGCAATGAGCCAAGCATTATTCTGATACCAAAACCAGACAAAGACACTTACAAGAAAAGAAAACTACAGACCAATATCCCTTATGCGCACTAATGCAAAAATCCCCAACAAAATATTATCAACCCGAATTTGGCAGCATATTAAAATGATTATACACCATGACCAAGTGGGACTTATTTCTGGAATGCAAGGATGGTTAAACATACAAAAATCAAGGTAATACTCCACATCAACAGAATGAAGAGGAAAATACCCCCACACAATTATATCAAATAATGCATAAAAGCATTTGACAAATTCAACACCCTTTTATAATAAAACATTCAACTAAAATACAAGAAAACTATCTCAAAACAGTAAACGCCATATATGAAAAACTCACAGCAAACAGCAAACATCATATTCAATGGTGAAAGACTGAAAACTTTTCTTCTAGCAACAAGAATAAGACAAGGATGACCATTTTTGCCACTTCTATTCAACATAGAATTGTATTAGAAGTTCTAGCCAGAGCAATTTGACATTGGATTTTGTAATGATTTCTTGGATATGACACTAAAAGCCCAGACAACAAAAGGAAAAACAGACAAACCAGACTTCATGAAAGAATTTTAAATTTGTGTATCAAATGACAATACAAACAAAGCAAAAAGGCAACCCATGGAATGGAAGAACATAATTGCAAATCATATATCTCACAAAGAATTAATATCCAGAAAATACAGAAAACTCAAACTCAGCAGCAACAAAAAATCCCAATTAAAAAATGGGCAGAGAAGATTAAAAGACATTTCTCCAAAGATGATATACAGTCAGTAAGTATAAGAAAATATGCTCAACATCACTAAACATTAGGGAAATGCAAATCAAAATCTGCAATGAGATCAGGCTCAGTGGCTCACACTGCCTGTAATCCTAGCACTTTGGGAGGAAGAGGTGAGTGGATCTCTTGAGCCCAGGAGTCCAAGACCCACCCGGGCAACATAGCAAAACTCTGTCTCTACAAAAAATACAAAAAATCAGCTGGCCACGGTGGCACATGCCTGTAGTCCCTGTTTCTTGGGTGGTTGATGCAAGATGATCACTTAAGCATAAGAGGCAGAGGCTGTAGTGAGTCAAGATCACACCACTGCACTCCAGCCTGGGCAACACAGTGAGACCCTGTCTCAAATCAATCAATCAATCAATAATCATTTATCAGCCATTTGGCTAAGATCAAGTGTAAATAAATAAATAAATAGAACTGCAATGAGATACAACTTCACACCCACTGGCTTGGCTACTATTAAAAAAAAAAAAAAAAAAAAAAAAAACAGAAAATAACAAGTGTTGGCTAGGATGTGAAGGAACTGGAACCCTGTTCCCACTGTTGGTGGGAATGTGAAATGGTACAACCACTGTAGAAAATGGTATGGCAGTTCCTCAAAAAATTAAAAATAGAATTATCATATGCTCCAGCAATTCTACTTCTGAGTATATACCCAAAAGAAAAAGCACTTGACAAATTCAACATCCTTTTATAATAAAACATTCAACTAAAATATAATGAAACTATCTCCAAACAGTAAAAGTCACATATGAAAAACCCACAGCAAATAGCAAACATCATATTCAATGCTGAAAGACCAAAAGCTTCTCTTCTAAGATCAGGAACAAGACAGTAGGAAAAGAAAGTAGGGTCTCAAAGAGGTATTTGTACACTCATATTCAGAGTAGGATTATTCACAACAGCTAAAATATGCAAGTAACTCAAGTGTCCATCGATAGATGAATGGATAAGCAAAATGTGGTCTATCTACACAATGGTGTATTATTCAGCCTTAAAAAAGAAGGAAATTCTGACATGCTACAACATAGATGAACCTTGGAAATGCTATGCTAAATTTTAAAGAGTCAGTCACAAAAGACAAATACTGCATGATTCCACATGTAGAATAGTTAAAATCATAGAGACCGGAAATATAATGGAGGTTACTAGGGGCTGGCAGGAGAGGGAAATGGGAAGAATTATTGCTTAATGGATATAGATTTTCCATTTTACAAAATGAAAAGAGTTATGGAGATGGATGGCATGGACGATTGCACAACATTATGAATGTATTTAAAATAACTGAACTGTGTACTTAAAAATGGCCAAGATGGTAAATTTTATGTTGTGTATTTTATGACAACTAAAAAAAAAACGTGGGGAAAAATAGGGAGTAGCTATGATTCATGATTCCAAGTTATTCCCCTGGGAACCCTTCCCTCCCTCCCTCCCTCCTTTTTGTTCTCACAAAGAACAGATGGGGGCTACACCCCTCCACACACACACAACAGACACTTAATTCACAACAACTGGACTTCCTAATAATTTATATATTAAGTTTCCAGATAACATTGAAGACCACTAGTTTAGAGTCTCTTGATGTCCTAGAATCCCAAGTCAGTCAGATTTCAGAGAAGGAGGAGAGCCAGGAAGACTTCCTGGAAGAGGTAGCAAGGAACAAAGGGAGACAGACAGTTGACCAACCCAGTGATAAGCCTTTCCCTGGTTAGCTTCTGTTGGCAATTTCTCTCTCCATCTCCCTCTTCCCTCCTCCATCTCTCTCTCTCCCTCTCTTTCCATTTCTCTCTCTGTCTCCTCTTCTCCCCACCCTGGCCCTGTACTCTCAACCCTAGCCACCCTACATCTCTTCCTGGCTCCTAGGAGAAATAGCCACCCTTCTGAGTCCCGAGGCCACAGGAACTTGGCCTTATGCCCCAAGAAGGGGCAGAGTCCTCAGGGAGACCCTGGACACCAGCTCAGCCTCAGACGTCCTTTCCCACGCTGATGCCAGGCCACAGGATCCAGGCTGGGCCACTGCCAGCCTGATGTATTGCTTGTTGACAGATAAAAGCTCTGCAGTTTATGGCTCCAAAGCAAAGCCAGGGCTTTGTTTTGCTTTGTTTTAAATTAGCTACGTAGGGAGTTGGTGTGGGGGCGGGGGAGAGGGAGGGGAGCCAAGGCATGCTCAGGACGCCTTGCGGCTGCGTTCCCAGCTCAGCAAACCCCAGGGCAGCCTTTAATGAAGCCACCTGAGCGCTGAGAACCTTGCAGTGTCTGCCGGGCTCTCCACCTGCACTTGTCTGACTGGAGGAGGGAAGCGCTTCCCACCTGCTCACGCTGTCACTGGGCCCAGCACCCTTTGTTCCCAGAATGAGTTCCAATCAGCCTGGCTAATTGTGCCTCAGGGTCTCAGTGGGGCTGAAGTGAAACCATGACATCCTCAGAAAGATGGGGATCTATTCCCGCTCAGGAAGAGGAGGCCATTCTCTACTGTACTTGACACAGTGCAGCAGGCTCCGGGCACCGTCAGCAAGGGGCCCCGAGGGTCAACCCAGAGGCACGGGCCTCCCAATCTGAGCCCATTAGCTCTTGGTGGGATGAGGAGGGTGGAAGGGCCAGGGAGGGGGGGAATGTCCCAATCCCCGTAAATGATTGCGTGAGACTGTTTATTCTCAATGCAACTGCTATTAAGAATCATCTCCCCTCACGCCTCCCATCTGGTCTGGGGCTTTTCTGCAGACAGCACATGCCAGCCAGGGTTTCTGGATGCCCTCCTGTGTAGGACCTGCCACAGACGGACACAGCCAAGTTGGCCAACTGAGTAGGAAAGAGCGTGTGTAGCCCAAAACCTCTTGCCATCGGTGGGCATCGTCCCACATCTGCTCCCTCTTTTTGCTGTCTGAAAGCACTTTCTCATCACTTCAAGGAGGTAAGGACAAGGATTATCCACTGGACTTCCCTTTTCATCTAAATTGCACTCTTCCTTCTCCTACACTGCACAGCTCAGAGGCGTCAGGCATCTTATCCACAGTTACAGAGCCAAAGCTGCCCAAGTCACGGCACTCATTAAGTCCAGCCTGCATTAGGGGCCAGGTATGGCCAACACAATAGTATTCATCCTCCCAAGAATACATCTGAGATCTTACATCTTGGGTCATTGGGCTGTTTGAGCAAAGATACCAAGGCTTTCAAAGGTAACAAGCACAGCCAGTGCTTTGGCACATGGTTCAAGAAGAACAGAGACTGCCTCAGTGCTGAAGTTGGCTTTGGTATGAATTGTGTCTCAACATGTTCCAGACCTTGAACTCCACGTGGACGCAGTGTGCAGTATTAAACACACAGGAACGCATGCCCAAGGGTAGTCTGCCTCGGAGAGAAGCAGTATTAAAAAGCCACATGACAGTAATAGAGATGTTTCTAAACTGGCCACCCTGCAGCTAGCAAGGAAGCTGAAAGCTGAGAACTTGAAACTGGAATTGAGTGAAGAGCCCAGCCCCACAGCCAATCACAGCCTTTCTCCGCAACTGGGGCTATTAATTCAGACTTTATAACCCACAGGGCTGCGGTGGAATACTGGGAAAACTGCACCCCAACTCTTTGTAGTGCTTCCTGCTCAAGTCCATGTAAATATATTCTAATGCAGAAAAGGTCCGCAGGAGGCAAGACTGCAGAGTCATTAGCATTTTGATGGGTTTTCCCAACACGTGGAACCAGAGAGCTTTAAAATTCATAGCGTGGAGATTAATCCTTCAAGTCACACTTGTCCCTCCTTAGCTTTAGAAGGCCAAGAACTTTTTACCCCTTTAAGACCTTGATTAGGAAAGAAAGTTAGAAAACCAGAGAGCTCGGTCAAGAGTCCTAGAGAAAAGAGGCATGACTGGTTTTGCAGACTGAGGGTGTTGCGTCCAAATACAATTAAATGGCAGAATTCGAGATAGGAGTAGTGGATAGGCTGTCACCCTGCATGAGGGGTGGGAGCTGCTTTGACTCAAATACTCCAGGAGAGGAGTCCCTGCCGATCCCTAACAGCACAGCTTATCTTTTTGAACTGACAAAAGCCAGGCATCTTAAAACCCACGTGTATTCACTCAGCAAGCCACGCTGAAGTCGATCACTATGTGCTCACATAATAGATGCTTGGGACAGTGGGATCAGGAAGCCAGTTCAGCGCAACAAATCCCTGATCTGAAAAAACTCAGTTTGAATGGAGAGACAGGGAAATTGGTGATTACGATAAAATGTGAGGGTGGCAGCAGCGAGTCCAGCTACCCTGGGACCCCCAGCAAGACGCTGGGGGCACCCACAGAGGGTGGGTCAAGCTGGGTTTATGAGCAGGTCAAAGCTTTCTTTTGAAAATGGATGCGCTGGCCAAGTGCAGTGGCTCACGCCTGTAATCCCAGCACTTGGGAGGCTGAGGAGGGTGGATCACGAGGTCAGGAGATCGAGACCATCCTGGCCAACATGGTGAAATCCTGTCTCTACTAAAAATACAAAAATTAGCCGGGCATGGTGGTGGCACGTGCCTGTAATCCTAGCTACTCAGGAGGTTGAGGTAAGAGAATCCCTTGAACCACGGAGTTGGAGGTTGCAGTGAGCCCACTGCACTCCAGCCTGGGCGACAGAGTGAGACCCTGTCTCAAAAAAAAGAAAAGAAAATGGATGCGCTATAATATTGAGAAAGGTGAGGCCCACAGTGTTTTCTAGCATATGATCAAAAAGAATATATGGATACCGTTAAGAAAAATCATCTGTAATGTGGGAAAAAGGCAAAGAGAGGCCTGTGTCATTTCAACCTCATGTTGGAGTGCTGTTTAGCAAGCCCACCCAAGGATCCTGTAATTATCCAGGGGATTCTAGAGGAATGTAACTTTGTATAAAGTTACACATGAACTTGTAGATTTTTTGGCTGGTAAAACAGATAAGCCCCAAGGTTACAGTTTTTTGCCTTATAGGGCATTAACCAGTTTTATATCCAATCCAGCCATCATATTCAGGCATTCTTTCTCCAATGCCTACGTAATCACTGTTCCTTGAATTCTCCTGAGAGCTAGCTTTTCCATCCTGCTGGCCTCCTCATTAAATCAATCTTTGACCCATGTTCATTCTAGATTTATGAGAATCATGATTTTATTTTTTAAATTATACTGATAACACATACTCATTTATATAGAGATAGAGATAGATATATGTATGCATACATATGTGTGTGCACACACCCACACACACAAACTGTCAGAGAAACAAAATTTCAACAAACTGAGTTGTAAAGATCTCATTTGTTTTTATTAGTGATTCATGAACTGGGCAGCATCCCATCTACAAAACAGAAAGGCGCTCTCTTGCCAAGATAGAGCCACCGCACTTCAGCCTGGGCAACAGAGTGAGACCCTGTGTCAAAAAAAAAAAAAAAAAAAAGAAAGAAAGAAAGTTGTTCTGCTGAGCTGAATAGAAGAGATGGGCTTTATAGACAGGAAAAGGCTAAAGAAGGCAGAAACAAAGAACAAAATGTGGATTGGTCATTTAAAGTCACTTTCCTTGTATTGGTTAAAACAGAGAGGACTTCATCACACTAGCTAAAACTGGCCTGTTTTGGAGATTAAGCTATCATCTTCCTCCTGATTTCCTGGAAGGTCAGATCTTACAAGTAAACAATTTAGGTTTCAGTTTAATAAGGTGAAACTTTAGCATGAATGACTCCATTTTGGGTTGGTGTGTTGGGGCCTAGTGCTAGAGTTCAGTCCAAAACACTGGCTTCTCATATATTTTACTTAACAACATGCAAACATACACAATACACAGGGAAACAACTGGGAAGAAACATACGCAAAATATTAGCTTTAGGTAGCTGAGATATGTATATATGTGACCTTTTTCCCTTTTTTTGGGGGGGCGGAGTCCCACTCTGTCACCCAGACTGGAGTGCGGTGGTGTGATCTTGACTCATTACAACCTCCACCTCCTGGGTTCAAGGGATTCTCCTGCCTCAGCTTCCTGAGTAGCTGGGATTACAGGCACCTGCCATCATGTCCAACAAATTGTTGTATTTTTAGTAAAGATGGGATTTTACCACGTTGGTCAGGCTGGTTTTGAACTCCTGACCTCAAGTGACCTCAACTGCTGACCCACCTTGGCCTCCCAAAGTGCTGGGATTACAGGTGTGAGCCATTGCACCAGCCTTATGTGTGACTTTTATAATCAGAGAAAGTGATAAACATTATTATTTAAATGCAGAAACAAGTACACCCCCTTCTAAGATGCCCTAAAGTAACAGGTAATGCAAACTGCCTGCTTACCCCACTAGGCACTTCCTAAGCATGTATGTGTGCTGTAGATTATCACATTAGGACCTCACCACCACACTGTGAGAAAGGTACTGTTACTATCCCCATTCTACAAGCACAAGCAGTTAGCTGAAGATCACAGATCCACGCAGTAAGAGCCAGCATCTGAACCCCAGGCAGCCTGGCCCCGGAGCCTGTCTGCCTCCCAAGTAGAAAAGGAAGAAATGAAATCTGCCAGGCTGCCAGGGTCAGGCTTGGAGAAGACTGTGTTCTCCACCCACTCCCAGAACACAAAGTGTGCGGGGAGCCAAGCACAAGCCTCGCCAGCCGTGAATTGAATTCACATGTGTTTCTTCCACGCTCACTGGCAGGCACCAGGTCTTCTCCGTTCCTGAACCTCCCATCAGTCAGGGACGCCTGGACACACCATGGGTGATCTCTACCTGCTCTGATAGCATTGCCCATTTATGTGCCCTAAAAATCGTCCTCTAATTAATAGCTCGCTCCTTCTCTGTCTTTGGCCACACTAAATAATCGGTTTATTACTTCCATAATAAAGCAAAGGGCAGTCTGCTTTCAGCAAAGAAATGGTTCAGTGTGTTGGAAAGGGCACCAGCCTAGGAACCCTAGAGGATGAGGGCACTGTCTGTAAGTCACTGTGTGACCTTGGCCAAGTCACTGAACCTCACTGAGTCACTTCACCTTGCCCTTAAACATCCAATATCCCAGATGTCTTGCAAGCATCCATCTTTCTTTCGCTGCTCCTCATCCTAGCTGGGATGTTTCACATGCAGCCAGTGTAGAGCCCACTCCAGGGACCTCGCCTATTGATTCTCACTAAAGCTCTTCATGTAGCTGGTCACTGCTGGCTAAATCCGTATGGAAATTAGGTTTTGAAGGAAGAAGGCCACGTGGTCTAGAACACCAAATTGATGTGGGGGCTGCAAAAGGGGGGATGTGGGAAGTGGAGAGAGACACCGCATTCAAATAGGACTCTTAAGATCGCCTACAAACCGTCTCATATGGGGATTCACTCTGGTCACAATTTTTATTCATTTATTTCATCAAATACATTTTCCTGGGTCTCCAAACACCTGCAGACTCAGGCAGGATTATTTGGGTAAATACAGTGTTTCAAAAGCTTCCAAATAAAAAGCCCCATTTTCCTAGCTTTAACAATAAATATCCATCCAGCCTTTATCTATGACTATGAGGAAGGTAGGAGAGAGAATAATTCAGAAACATCAGCTGCTAAGTGTCAATATTGAAAGACACATCTCTAGGTGATTAATTAAGATCAATAGCCAAAAGAAACACAGGAAAGCTCTCTTATAAAAAAAGGAAAATGATGCTGCTAATGAAAATAATTCTAACCGAGTGCCTGCTTCAGATTCCTGGGTGAGTTACTGCCCCTTTCTGGGCCTCAGTTTCATCATCTGTCACCTGATGGCCTGTGGTTTTCAAAATGGGTTCCCCAGGGATTCCCTAGGAGATAACAAAGTGAGGAGGTGAGTTGGGGAGGGTGGAGCAGCCCCCATGCCTGCTTCAACAGGGCAAGGCCATTTTGAGCAATTTCACATTTGAAAGTTCCATGTGGGCTGGGCGCAGTGGCTCACGCCTGTAATCCCAGCACTTTGGGAGACCGAGGCAGGCGGATCACAAGGTCAGGAGTTCAAGACCAGCCTGGCCAAGATGGTGAAACCCCGTCTCTACTAAAAATACAAAAAAAAAAAATAGCCGGGTGTGGTGATGGGTGCCTGTAATCCCAGCCACTCGAGAGGCTGAGGCAGAGAATTGCTTGACCCAGGAGGCGGAGGTTGCAGTGAGCCGAGATTGCGCCACTGCACTCCAGTCTGGGCGACAGAGCAAGACTCATCTCAAAAAAAAAAAAGAAAGTTTCACGTGGAACTTTGAGTTCTGTGGCTACAAGTAAAGTTGAATACCACTGCACAAAATTATCCCTCATTCATTCCACTTTAGTGCTTGAAATGCAGTCCCCAAGACACTCCGGTGGCCAAATGGGTTTTATACAAAGGCATCATGATGACCTATGTGCAATGTCACTTGGGAATGAATTATTCTAACTCCAGGGTGGGGCCCTCTATGCCAGGTAGCAAGCCCACATGCCTAGCAAAAAAGTTTGCCAAGGCGAATCCAAAAACCACGAAAAGAGCTGACATATGGAAGCACTCACATTGTCCCAGGCACTTTACCTCCCTCATGCCTCACCGTAATCTTGAGCAACAGGTTTTAGTTTTCTCTCCATTTTGTAAATGGGGCACCTGAGCATCAGAGGATAAGAGACTCACTCAAGGCTCCTAACAAATTAATAGCAGAGCAAGATTAAAACTCAAACCTCTCATCTTGAAATCCTGTGTCTTTCCACTCCACCTTGACACAGGGCCACTCAGGACTGCAGGGTTTGGTGGTCACAAGCTTAGCTCAAGAACCAAAGCACCCAGCTGCAGACCCAGCTCTGCCAGACACGCGGTATGATGCCGGGCCAGGTACTTAGCCTCACCATACACCAGTCTTACCATCCCTAAAATGGGAATGGATCCACACTTAACATGTAGGGTTGTTGCAAGGATTCAACAGGGCAGTACACAGGAGGTGGTATGCTCTCGATGCATTCTAGCTCTCTGTCCCTGGAAATGGGTGGGGAGGAGGGACACACACCAAAAGGAAGTGGATCCTTCTGGTGGATGTGGTGCAGGAAACACAAAATCTTTGTCTTGATTTCCGCTGCCCCCCACCCCCCATTCACAGTGGCAACCTGACTGCTGCCTCTGTTTCCCTAAGTCATCTCTGCTGGTGCAGGAGGAGGAAATGAGAAGAATAAACGTGAGTGCGGCACCATGACACCGTGGCTTCTCTAAAGTGAAGAGTGAATCACCGTCTTGAACTTTGCATTTTCTCCCGACCTTGTGTCAGTTTCTAGCTTGAAATCAAGCGATGTCTCTTCAGTACCAGGAAAAGGCTAAAATACTGATATAATTCCAGGTTGGCACACGGTCTGCCTAATAAGATCCAGTCCACTCACTGGCAGAGTCATGGAATTTAAGATGTAGAAAGAACCTTATCTCAGATCATCTGAAATACTGCAGAAGAAGGTGTTGATCTTTTTTCTTTTTTCTTTCGAGAAAGGGTGTCACTCTGTCACCCAGGCTGGAGTGCAGTGGTGCAATCTGGACTCATTGCAACCTCCACCTCCAGGGTTCGGGCAATTCTTGGGCCTCAGCCTCCCAAGTAGCTGGGATTACAGGCATGCCCAGCTAATTTCTGTATTTTTATTAAGGTGGTGTTTCACCAGGTTGGCCAGGCTGGCCTTGAACTTCTGGCCTCAAGTGATCTGCCTGCCTTGGCCTCTCAAAGTACTGAGATTACAGGTGTGAGCCACCATGCCCAGCCAGAAAATGATGATCTCTCTAAACATAAACAAGTAGTTTGCCTGTTTTGAGAGGAAGGAAACCAGGGCCCAGAGAGGCTGAGTGACTTGGCCCATATCACACAGCCATAGAGCTGGCTAGTAAGAGACAGAGGGAGAACCGAGTCTTCTGACCCTGCAGCTCTGCTGTGGGTGAGGGAGAGAACTAGGGGGATGAGAGAGAGGGAGAGAAGTTTCAGTGTGAGAATGACCACGCATACATGTTTGTGTGTGTGTGTAGTGGAAACAGTGTGAGCCTTTGAGGTAGAAGGAAAAGCATTTGGGCCACTGGAAGTTCCACCTGCACTCTGAGTGTGGAAAGATGAGAGTGAGCAAGTGTGAAGGTAGCCTGTGAGTGTGCACGAGGAGATGAGTGCAGGAGTGAGGAAATCTGAGTGCTGAGAGGGAGAGGTGGGGGAGAGGAGAAACATTTGGGTCATTCTCAAATTCCCACAGTAGAATAAACCAAAACAGATTGTTCTGAGACACAGGCCATTTCAAACCACATCCTTTATACCAAAGTCAACCCAAATGGCTTCCCCTGATGCTGCCTCGTAACCAGTCACAACGGCAACAGTCATATTCGCGATCATATTTAAGATTCCTGAGCAGCAATGAGGCTCAGTACAAATAGTCCCTCCTTGTAGCAGCCCTAAGAGGCTGCTACGATTCACACCCATTTTCCAGATAAGGCTACTGAGTCTTAGAAGAGGGAAGTCCCTTGGTCCCCACATCTCCCTGCCCAAGGGATATCTGGGATTTAAAAAAGCTGAGAAGGCAGCCGAGATTAAAGCAGCGAGCTCCTTGCTGAAGTTCTGTGCCCCAGAGAGCTGTCTCTTTTAGGCAGGGCTGCTCTTGGCTGCTGCAAGCAGGATGGAGAAAAGACGCCAGGGAGCTGGCATGTTCCTAGTTGCCGGTTGCCCCACAAGGCAAAGCAGATGCTCGCCTGTGGGATAGCCTGGCGCTGTGGCCAGCAGAATCAGCTGCTGGGAGCTACAGCCACCACCTCGCCTGGGCCTCTAGCCCTGACCAGTCAGAGAAAGGCCTCGTTCTTCAATGCCAGCTGGCTGGGGACACAGGGCTGGGCCAGGGAGGAGGGAACTGCCAGGGCCCCAAGAATGGGTTTCCCACATCTCACCCTGACATGAGCAACAGGAAAGCTGGGTGCAGGTGACTCCTCCCCAAGAACTGAGTCTCCCTTCCTGACAGGCACAAGGGGTAGCACCAGGCAGGCAGTGGGGAAAGTGGGCAAATGAAGCTCTGCTGGGCGTCTCTGCTGCCCAGGCACAGTGTGCATTTTCTAATCATAATCTTGCCCTAACCCCAAAACAATTATTTTTTGAGAGAGGGTCTTATTCTGTTGCCCAGGCTGGAGTGCAGTACAATCAGAGCTCACTGCAGCCTCTAACTCCTCAGTTCAAGCAATCCTCTTGCCTCAGCCTCCCAAGTAGCTGGGACAACAGGCATGCACCACCACCTGCAGCTCATTTTTGTTGTTTTTATTTTTTGTAGAGACAGGGCCCCCGATGTTGCCCAGGATGCTCTTGAACTCCTGGCCTCAAACATTCCTTCCGCCTTACCCCTCAAAGTGTTAGGATTACAAGCATGAGCAGCTGCTTCTGGCCAAAACAATATTTTGGTGTGGGGTACTACTCTCCTTGCTTTACAAGTGGGTAAACTGAGGCTCAGAGAGGCTGAATAACTCACCCCAAATCACCAAGATAGTAAGTTTAGGTGGAGTCAGGATTGAACCCCAGTATGACCAGGAGACGTCTGTTCCCTTCTAACTCACCCAACATTCATCTGCAAAGACTCCCTGACAGAGGCTGGGAGTCCCAGAGAGAAGCATTTAGTCTTGGGTCTCACACTCAAATCCCAGCAGGAACTCCGAACCAAAACAGAAGACAGCAACGTGCCCCACCCACGTGGGGCGGCTGCTGCTTACCCCCACCCCACATTTGCCACCAGACCATGCCACGCGTCAAGGAAACCCGAAATCTGGGGTTTTATGCACCTTCTCTCACTCTTTCAACTGATTAGAATCAGCTTAGCTGTTTTTTGTTTTATTAATAGAATTTTTTTCATCGAAGTATAACAGAGAGGGAAGAGTACACAGATCTGAAGTGTACTGCTCAACGAACATTCACAAACTGAGCCTACCTATGTTACCACCAGCCAGGATGAGAGGATGAACACACCAGCACCCAGAAGCCCCTCGTGCCCCTCCTGGACACCCCCCAACTCATGCTCAAAGGGCATCACTGTTGTGACTTTGACTCCCATAGATTCTCTTGCTGACTTTGAACTTTATATAAGTAGAATCATACATGCCATCATTTTGTATCCTTGGCCTGTGCACTTCATTTATTTTAGCTACTGCTCAGACCATCTTCTCCGTGAGCTCATTGGAGCCTCAGGGCTCCAGTGCAGTACAATGAGGAAAACCCTACTCTCTACTGATGAGTGAATTGGAGCCTGAGTAGGTTGTCAGTGGTTTATTTACTGTTTCTCCACCAGGATGAAATTATATTAAAATCACTTGAATGGCCTCTTCAAAATACACATGCTCAGCAATGCACTAGCTCAACTCTACAGTACCAACCAGACTTCCTGAAGAAGAAAGATGCCCATGCATGATTATTTTATGATTATTTTGAAATTCAGCCCCATATTGGACCCTCATCTTAGGTCATAGAGCAACAAAGCCAGTGACAGGGCATTCAAGTGCCCCAGTCCCTACGCTCTATACCCAGCACCCCAAAGATCCCCCCATTTATTCCCCATCTATTGTTCGCTAGCACTCCACCCTCCTCCAACCATGACAGACATCAATAATTGATCTTGGCACTCCTTCCTGCTGAGCCTGGGTAAAACAGGCTCATCCACCCTTCAGCTGCACTCAGACAGGCCCTACCAATCGATCAGCATTGGCGTTTGAGATGAAAAGTGTCTGCCATCCAGGTACTACCACACCATGCTACCCCTGCTCTTTGGAGTAGCAGTACCAAAGGTACTTAAGAAAGTACCCTTGCTACTTTCTTAAGCAGCCCAGCCTTCTCATACCCAGGGTGACTATAAGAGAAGCAGGGAAAGAACTAAATCCACACCTGACCCCATTATTCGGCTTATTTGATTCTATTTCCCATGCCACCCCTGCAAAGCTAGCTGTGAAGATAATTTATCCCAACCCTGGCTTGTTTTTGTTTGTGTGTTAGGTTTTGGTTTTTTGCCCTGGTTTTTACAGATGGTAAGCAGGCCCAGAGACGAGTACTGCCTTGTCCAAGGTCATGTAATGAGGCTGGGTCGAAGCTGGAACTTGAATCTACACCCCCATTTCTAAGCCAGAGCTCTCTCCTCCGACTCCATGGAGTTTCTTGCAACCAATTAGGAACCACTGGGAAGGCCAGAAACATGATGGTAACCTCATTCATCTCAAACCAATCACATCTGTTTCACTTCTTCCCGGCTAAGCAGTAAACAGGGGAGACAGCACCCAGGC
Source organism: Rhinopithecus bieti (assembly GCF_001698545.2). Taxonomy (NCBI): domain Eukaryota; kingdom Metazoa; phylum Chordata; class Mammalia; order Primates; family Cercopithecidae; genus Rhinopithecus; species Rhinopithecus bieti. The sequence continues at coordinate 1,775,076 of NW_016819049.1, forward strand.
TGAGACAAGACTGCAGCCCAGAGCAGACGTTCCCCTGTTGATCTCTGGGCTAGAAGAAAGAGGTTTTCTCGAATGCAACTGAGATTAGTGATCTGACATCCCTGAAAACTGGCCTTTTCTGAAGCGATAATACACACAAACCCAGGGAGGAGGCCCCACTCTGGAGGTGTTTCCAGCAGCAGCCCAGGAGGCTACTGTTGTCTCACAGCTTTCTGTCTTTATTAACATTTGCAGAAAAACAGTGCATTTTGCTGCAAAGGAAAACCAAGCAATCTCATTTTCTCCCCTCAACCAGGCCAGATGGCTCCTTCTCGCTCTTTTCCCCTTACTCATACTGAAAATTGAAAAAATAATAACTAAAATAAAATATCTAAAAATTCCCTAACATCTGCAAATCTGCCTTTTTGAGGCCATTTTCAGCAAAATGTACCCCAAACCGGGTACTTGGGTGGTGTTACAACAGCAGTTCCTCCATCAGGAGCAGTTTTATCTTCATCTCTGAATTCTTTTCCTTCTACAGAGCTCTGGGCCCGAGGAAGGCACCTGGCATGCCCGTTCACAACCAGGAAGTAAGGCAGGACTCCAGCAACTGCAGAAACTTTCGAAAGGGCTGCAGGCTTTGGGAGTCTGCCTGTTGCTCTCAGAGGTGGCAGAATAGGGCTGATGGGAAATGACCCAAGGGCAACTCGAAAACTGGGGATTTCCGAGCCCTGAGCACACATCTTCCCACGAGGCCTCAAACTTCCAAGGACTCGGCTGTTTCTGCAGAAGCCCCACCAGCACCGCGCTCGGCTTCTCCCCAACCACTTGCCTGCTGTTTTCCCATGTCACATGGAAGGACAAGGACGCACCAAGATGTAACCAGCCCGAGGTCACACAAACCAGAGAGAGACAGGACTGGAATGCGTCCACAATGTCCTGACCTCAGGCCTCGGCTCTAACCACTGCACCCCACGGCTCTATTGCCCACTGAACTGGCAGAAGTGCTTGATCTAATCCTGCTGCGCCTCACCCCAAAGACACTGTTACCCTCTGCCTTTCATGTCACACTTTTCCTGATGCAAACCTTGGTGATGGCTTAAGGTACAAGTTCAGGGCCTGACAGAACCCACCCGAGTGCACGTGCATGTACCCAGACGCATCATTGGCTACTGAGTTTTTAGGGGGAAGTGCTGCCTTTGTTGACAGCTTCCCCTGACCAACTGGAGAGGCAGGCAGGGAGAGGCGGCTCAGGAAAATGGTCTGCCAGCCCCCGTGGAGGACTCTTGGAAGGATGTTTCCTCAGAAGCCTCCGTGTACTGAAGTGCAATTCAGTCCCGGGGAATCAGGCAGCATCAGGAGTGTGAGAGCAGATGCCAGGCCCCCCATGAAGCCATCCCTCTGCAGATCCAAGACAAGGAGGGCCCAGCCTGTGGGTCCATCATGTCCTCAGCCAAGGCCCCAGCCAGGGCCCATAAGAAAGGGTCTCTGTCAATGGGAGAGTGGATGGCAGGAAAGGATGAGGAGTTGGGTGCTGGAGAGGCCATCTCCTTCCACCCTCTTGCTCTCTTCGTATTAGCGGTACCAAGCCTCAGTCACCATGCCAGGGGCAGGGGCTCCTCCAAGCGAGACCAGGGGAGCAGAAACACTCTGTGTCCTTGATTGGCCTCAGAGAGGGACAGAGCAGGCCTGAGACAAGGAAGAAGCTTGAGACACGAGAAGTGAACAAGAGGAGTCTGAGTCAGGGACCCGGGAGAGCTCCTACGGCAAGTATGGCTGAGCAGTTTCTAAGACAGACCAGTCCACTGTGCACTGCTGGGCTGGATGACATGTCACTACTCTCTGGATGGACGACCCTCAGCTTCAAACCTTCACTAAAAGTCTAGTGCACACAATGGAAGGAAGGGAGGGAGGGAAGGAAGGAAGGAAGGAAAGAAGGGAGGGAGG
>NW_016819049.1:1777418-1792160 GCF_001698545.2 Rhinopithecus bieti
AAGGGAGGGAAGGGAGGGAGGGAGGGAGGAAGGAAGGCAAAGAGGGAGGGAAGGAGGGAGGAAGGAGGGAGGGAAGGAAGGAAGGAAGGAGGAAGGAAGGGAGAGAGGGAGGGAGGGAAGGAAGGAAGAAAGGAAGGAAAAAAGGAAGGGAGGGAGGGAAGAAAGAAAGAAGGAAGGAAAAAAGGGAGAAAGGAAGGAGGGAGGGAGGGAGGAAGGAAGAAAGGAAGGAAAGAAGGAAGGAAGGAAGGGAAGGAGGGTAGCAGGGAAGCAGGCTACTCCAAGCAACACCAAGGACCCTTTCTGCATTCCACATACCACCCAGGCAAATATTTCCATACAAGGGAAAAGGCCAGGCCTTGCTATGCTTCCGACAAATATTTCCTGTTTCCCATATACCCCTCCACCTGCTGGGTGATCTACCCGATTCCATAACTGCAGCACCTCAGGTCTCCATTCTGTAAAATGGAGATAAAAATCCCACTCCGATTGGCTTGCTGGGCATCGAATGAGCTATAACGTATATGGGTCTCGTGTGTACATGGAAAAATTCTGCTGTTTCTGGAGAGGAAAAGGAAGAAAAGGGAAGGGAGTAGGGAGAGAGCAGAGAGAGGAGAGGAAGGAGAAGGGTGCAGGGGGGAGGGGAAGGGGCCAACCTGGCAGGTCGCTCCCATGCCCAGCACCACGCTAGGCACTTGATCTTGTTCTTGCTGTCCCTTTTTTTCTAGATGAGGAAACTAAGGTTCAGAAGGAATAAATAACTTGCCAAAGGTCATGTGGCTGGTAGGGGCCAACTCAGGATTTGAACCCAGATCCATGGGACTCCAAAACTATTCGCTTCTCTTGCTCACAGCACCCATTCAAATGCCAGGAGGACTCTACAGCTGCCTTTAGAACTTCCTTCTAGCAGCGCATTTCATGTTAATCCCATATGTCTCACCAGCAGACACGTGCCAACTCATACACACAACTTTAACTATATTATCATCATCATTACTATTTTTTCCAAAAAGATTCTATCAGTAAGGTCATTTTTCTTTACACACACACACACATACTCACACACGTCTCAGACAGGTTTGAATAGACCTTTGTAAGTGGTTAGACTACGAACAAAAATTGCCCATTATTTAAATTCGATTACATAGCAACCACCTTTTTAAAAGAATATTTGTATTTGAGCTCATTGTGCAGCAAATCTTCAGACACTTTCTTTCATTAAACTGCTTTGAGAAGGAGAAATTATCAAATGAAAGGGAGGGATTGTTATGCATATCATCCCAGCTCTTCAAAAGAATGCCACGGATTGTCCTCTTCGGCTCTTAATTTATTTAAACAGCATCCCCACTTCCATCAACAACCACGCCTTGGCTTCCTGAGAGCTTTTCTCCAGGGGACACAAGGCTCCGAGGTCATGTTCCCCGTTTGAGACTCTCAGGGGAGACCCAGAGGCTCTGGAGCTAAAAGGAGAACAAGCAGCCCCACTCCCGTGATGCGGATGAGAGACGAGAAATCCAGAGGGATGGCAAAACCCCGTCTCTACTAAAAATACAAAAAAATTAGCCGGGTGTGGTGGTGCATGTCTGTAGTCCCAGTTACTCAGGAGACTGGGACAGGAGAATCCCTTGAACCTAGAAGGCAGAAGTTGCAGTTAGACGAGATCGCGACACTGCACTCCAGCCTGGGCCACGGAGCGGGACTCTGTCTCAAAAAACAAGTCCGGAGGGAAGATAAGAGTTTGTTAGAACCAAACCAAGACTGGACTTAAAGCTCAGGCTTTCTGGACTCGCAGTCCAGTGCTCCCTCCATCACTCCATTTGAGGAACAGTGGAAGACAGAAATTCACAGGCTAGGGTGGGGCTGTGGGGCAGATCCCGTAACTCTTTGCTAATACTCCGCAGGTGTTCCTGTCCTGCTGCGGGCCCACAGCCTCTGTGGTCGGCCACTACATTCCCATCAGTTTCTAGGTGCAGAGTCCCCTGGGGAAAGCTCCCACCTGTGGCCCAGTCCCAGCCCCTCAGCAGCGCCAGATGCCCCACACTCCTGGCTGGCCCTGCCCTCTCACAGGACACACAGGTGGCAGCTGTTCCCCTTGGTTCTACAGCCTGCTTTCCCAGCAAGAAGGCTCTGGAAAGGAAAATAAAACAACAACAAAAAGCCCTTTGATCTGCCAACTGACACCTCATCGCACACTGGAGGAAGGTAGAGATGCCCTGTCCTGACCCACAGGTCTCCCGGTCACACATCCTCCCCAAAGGGTCCCAAGGGCTCTTTCCCAAACCCCACCTAGCCCAGGCCCCTGCACCCCACGAGATGAAAAGGCCAAGATGATATTTGCGGGGACCAAGCAGGGATAGGCAAGGGGCAGGAAGAGATCAGAGAGGGCCAGGCAACCATGACAAAGAGAATAGGCCATTGACCTGGTGGCCACCCTACCATAGGTGTCTCTGCTTGGTGGGGCAACAGGAAAGGGGTGTGCATGAGACAAGCAGCTCAATCCACCAGTCGGGAATGACTGCATCATGGCAGGCCATGCAGTGGCATGCCAGGCATTCATCCCAACAGGACGGACCTCTCCCATGTCCCATGGTCTACCCAGGAGAACCTCCATGGCTTTGGTGAATAGCTGTTCCCTCCGGTTCCTCCAACCTCAAGCACCCACTTCAATCTCTTGGCCTGAAGGCAGGCTGGAAACCCCAAAGAGCAGCCCAGGGCTTTCTCTGGGCACAGAGACCAATGTAAGACTGAGAGTGACCTTCCATTGAATATGCTTTTGTTCTATTTCCACATTCTCTTGCTGTTACTCTTTATTTTTTCCTAAGTCTTTCACCAGGAAGACATGATTATTTTCTTTTCTTTTTGAGACAGAGTCTCGCCTGGCTCTGTGGCCCAGGCTGGAATGCACTGGCACAATTTCAGCTCACTACAACCTCTGCCTCTCGGGTTCAAGTGATTCTCCTGCCTCACCCTCCTGAGTAGCTGGAATTACAGGCACCCGCCACCATGCCCAGCTAATTGTTTGTATTTTTAGTAGAGATGGGGGTTCCATTATGTTGGCCAGGCTGGTCTCAAACTCCTAACCTCAAGTGATCTGCCCGCCTCAGCCTCCCAAAGTGCTGGGATTAACAGGCATGAGCCACCGTGCCCAACCAGACATGATTATTTTCAAAGAGCAGATAACTCCTGGAAAAAAAAAAAAAAAAAAGATATGGAAAGAGGGAAACCCTGGAATCAAGAAACCTCCCTCACTTCCTGGGATCTCTGACTACTATCCCACCCCGTTGCGGCCTCCACCTCCCTCACAGCCTAGATGCAGAAGTAAAGGCCCCCATTCCCTCGTAGTTTTGGCGGCTGCCACCAAACGAGGGATTCAAGGCTGGGTGGGAGCAAAGGACCAGGAGATAAGTCACAAAGACCCCTGGATCCTGATTTCCTCCCCACTCTGCTGTTAAGAAACAAACCAGCTCCAAAAGGGAAGACTGTGGGGATCCACAGAGGAGCAGAGCCAGGAAACAGACCATCTGGTGGTGGAGTGCAGGCTCCAGGTTCAGACTACCTGGGTTTTACACTCCCATACTTGTTTAGCACTATGTGACCTTGGGCAAGTGACTTAACCTCTCTGTGCCCTGGTTTTCTCAACCATAAAATGGGGATAGAGTACTGAATTAGAAGATATTAGCAGCTGAATTGTGCTCCCTGCACACTCATATTTAAGCCCTAACCCCTAGCACTTTGGAATGTGAGTGTTTTCGTAATTAAGTTAAAATGAGGCCTTAAGGATCCTAATCCAATCTGACTGGTATTCTTAGAAGAGGAGCTCTGGGCACACAGGAGACACCAGGGAAAGGCTGTGTGAGGACAGAGAGAAAGTGGCCATCCGCAAGCCAAGGAGACAGACGTCAGAAGAAACCAAACCTGCCAACACCATGGTCATGGACTTCCAGCCTCCAAAACTGGAAAAACAAATATTACATGAATTAATTTATGTAATCCTCACAACTCATAAGTTAGCTGTTATATTTAGTCCCATTTTATGATGGGAAAATGAGGCACAGAGAGGTTGAGGAGCTTGTCCAAGGGTGCAGAGCAGGTACGTGATAAAGCTGGGGCTCAAGTCCGGTGGGCTCCAGCGTTCCCACTGTAAAAAACTCTTCTATTGGTGGATGAGATCTGATTTGTGAGGGCCTGGCACCCTGCAAGTAATCAATACATATTAGCTGTGATCATCAACAAGCGAAAGAACACGGAGGATTACCAGTAGCCACCAGAACAACCTAAAAAAGACTGGCTTGCAGAGGAGAAAATGGAGAGAAGACGAGAGAATTTCTCAGGCACCTTCTGAGACCCTGCCAGGTGCCTGGGATACAGGGATGAACAGACAGGCACCGCCCCTGCCTTCCTGGGCTTACACCAAAGTGGAGGAAATAGATGTTAGGAAAAAAAAATTACACAGAGAAGTCAACAATCATCCAAGAGTGACAAAATACCACCAAGGAGAGGACTGTGGAGCCATCTGAGCCTACAGATGGGGAATTTGGCCCATTAGGAAGTCAAGGAGGACTTCCTGGAGGAAGTAATGCAGGGGCTGGGATCCAAAGGATGAGGAGGCGTCAGGTAACTAAAGAGGGAGGAAAAACAGTCCAGGGGAGGAAGGTCACAAAGACTTGTCCATGAAGGTAGGGGCAAGAGAAGAAAACAAACGGCAGATGGGCTGGAGAAGACGGAGTGAGACTTGGCTGGGGAGGGGGCAGAGGCCACTGAAAGCCTTTTGAACACAACCGAGAATCCATCGAAGGGTTTTAAGCAAGGCGGCTAACATGACCACATTACACAGCAGATGTTTTCCTAACAAAGTGTGTAAGCTGAACTTCCGTCAATGGAATTTATTTTTAAGACAGAAGGAAGCAGTGGGAAACTTTGAGTTAACTTGACTATAGATTGAATGAAGACTTTCGAATCCAGCTGGCATTTTCATAGATCGGGCTCCCTAAAATGAGGTATGCCTATTGATTTACCACACTGGAGAAGGGCGGGCCTCTCTGGTGTGCTGGAGACGTCGGGGAGTGCCTCTGGTGGCTGTGTCATGGGAGAAACCCCACATTCTGAATGTGATCTTCCCACTCAGCCACCACGACCTGCTTCCTGCGGTGACCACAATCTTCCCAGCCCCGCTTCTCAGCTTCTCCTCATCCTCCAACCCAACTTGTCCTTTGCATCCATGAGGTGGCCCTTCTGTCCTGGATGCCCTGAGCATTTTCATGGCATTCTATGGCTCCCTTTGGGCTTTGGTGCTATGGCCTCCCCATGATCCCACATAAGAGGGGCTTAGGGGCAGAGGCTTTGGTACATAGCAAGGAGGGATGGAATCCCAAAGAAGCTATAGCTAAGGATCTACTCATTCAATCATTTATTTCCTCATTCATTCAGCATATGAGCATCGGTTCAACCCCAGGGACTGAGCTCCACACTGCAGGCTCCGTGGAAAACCAAACAGAAACATCTCCGCCCTCACTCTATGGAGGAAAACAGATGACAAATAAAATATTTAAAGTAATCCTAACATTCACTGAATACTTTTCATGTACCACATTCCATCCCAAGAGATATATTTATGCATTTTAATCAACCCCGATGAGTTAAAACGGAGTCAGAGAGAATTTAAGTGATTTGTCAAAGATCAAACAAAGGTCATAGTGTGAGGCTGACCTGGTGTTTGAACCCAGGCGCTGTGTTCAGAATGTGTCCTAACCCTCCACAGCAGGTTGCCTCCCCTGTTTCCTTGCACCCAGATGAGGCTGCATATCAGAGTCCTCTAGCCTCCACAGCTGAACCCCCAAACCCTCCCTGCCCCGAGGGAAGGGCTCTGGAGCTGAGAGTCATCTACTGAGCCTCCCAGGGACCCTCCCTATTCAAATGCCCAGATACTTTCCTGGGGAGAGAAGCCCAAATTGCAAAAGCCACCATGACTTCTGGTGCTAAAATGGAACCCAGGAAAATTATCAAGCAAGAAAAATCCATCTCATCTGATATTCTCAACTTGCGAGGAGATGGAGCTGGCAGGCAACTCCAGAAAGGCGAGTTGAAAGAATGCAAATGGTGCCTTTCATTCAGTCAACTCAAACAATTATTTCTAGAAAACATTCTAGCTCCAACTGGTTGTAATTTCTATACGCTGATGTTTCCGGGGAGACATCCCATCTAGGGAGCAAAGACGGATAACACAACTGGCAAACACTTAGCTGTGGACTGAGTGTGTTTTGACACAGACATTCACCTCCTTTGATGCTCAGGACTAGGCCACGAGGTAGGTATGCAAACCTACTGTAACGGTAAGAGGAATGAAATGTACAGAGAGTAATTTACCAGTCACTTACTAGTTGTATATAGGTGTATGAACCTGGGCAAATTACGTAACCTCTCTGCGCTGACTTCCTTGACTGTAAATAGAGCAATAATACTACCACCTCTATGGGTTGATCTGTGTACCCCAAAAAGATATGTTGACAGCCTACCTCCTGGCTGTCAGGAACTTCGCAGATGTAATCAGGTTAAGAGGAGGTCATTAGGGTGGGCTCTAATCCAACAAGACTGGTGTCCCTATAAGAAGAAGAGAGGCAGACACACAGGAAAAATGTCATGCGATGATGGAGGGAGGCATCTACAAGCCAAAGAACACAGAGGGTTGACAGTAACCACCAGAAGCTAGGAAGAGGCAAAGAGGACCTTTCCCTAGAGCCCTCAGAAACAGCATGTTCCTGCCAACACCTTGACTACAGGCTTTTAGCTTCCAGAACTGTGAGAATAAGTTTCTGTTGTTTTAAGCCACCTAGTTTATGGTGCTGTCACGGCTGCCGCAAGAAACCAATAAGCCATCTCACAGAGCTATGGAGCTGCCTCAGAGCTGCTGCCCCTGCACCACAGAAGCCGAGGAGTGGATGCAGGAGTGAGTGAAGTGTCTGAGGGCCCCAAGGTGCCACAGTCACAGCCATCCCTGGCCTCCGTGCCTGAGTCAGCGTAAATCCAGCTGCAGGGGAAGACTGCACTCTTCAGTGACCCCAGGAACAAGTGTCCACTATGCTCAGGAGAAGAATGCACATCTCAGAATCCTGTCTTGAGAGACCATCCTCTTCCTAACCGCAGGCCCTCCACTCCCCGTGTCCAGCCTGCCCAGCTCTTCCCCACAAGGACCATGCAGGGTGGCGTTTCTGTTTTGACTGGAGAAATGCCTCATTCCCCAAGGGCTAAGACACTAGCCAATGAGAAAGTTCCCCGGGCCTGCCCTGCTGGGGTAGCCCTAAATGTCAGGCAGCAGGTGGCCCAGTGCACTTGGCCCACTAGAGCACGCTGCAATCTGTCCCCCCAGAAGGAGAGGCAGTAACACAGGAGGAGCCTATCTCAGCAACACCTCCAGCCCTGCACCTGCTGTAGGAGTTAGACATGAAAAGTTGGGCCTAAATCCAAGACCCAGGGCTCCAAATTCTTCTCCCATTTCAGATGGAAGCCAACACAAGAGTCCAGCCCAAGGCTGCTGGGAAGGGAAGTGGGTGCCTCTCCATCCAAGGACCAGGAGTCCAAGCACATGTGCCCACTTCTAGCATCTCCCCAGGCACTGTTCCCTTGCCAAGGGCAGCTCTTCCTCTTACTCAAGGGGGAGAGAAGAGGTGCAAACATGACACCTACTATGTGCCAGGCACTTGACTCGCTTTTTAGCTTTCCTGTATTCTTGCCATTTTGCAGAGGAGAAAACTGAGACAGGCTGAGAGAGATGGACAAGTGTTAAATAGAGCAGTCAGGATTTGAACCTAGGTCTGGACATCTTACTGTCCACAGAAAAGCATACCTGGAAAGCCTCCTAGAGCCCCATCTTAGTCCGTGTGTGTTACTATAAAGGAATATGCAAGGCTGGGTAATTTATAAAGGAAAAGGGTTTGTTTGGCTCATGGTTCTGCAGGTGGTACATGAAGCATGGTGCCAGCATGTGCTTCTGGAGAAGGCCTCCGACTGCTTCCACTCACGGCGGAAGGTGAAGGGGAGCTGGCATGTGCAGAGATCACGTGGTGAGAGCGGAAGCAAGAGAGAGGGCAGGGAGGAGCCAGGCTCTTTAACAATCAGCTCTCCTGGGAACTGACAGCATGAGAACTCACTTGAAGAAGGGCACCAGGCCACTCATGAGGGATCCGCCCCCATGACCCAAACACCCCCCACCTCCAACAGTGGGGATCAAATTTCAACACGAGATTTGGAAGGTCAAACAAACCAAACTATAGCAGGGCCCTCCACTTCCCTGCCCACTCTCACAAGGACACAATGGGTCAGCATGGAGGTGGATGGGAGCTGCAGGTAGCACCAGGTGTGCCTTGGAGGGATACCCCAAAGCTTGGCTGCACAGCAATTCCCCAAGCAGCCCAAATGTGATGCCCCAATTCTTATGGCTCTCACTATGAATACCTATGACTCTGGCTTGTCTCACCTCATGGCCAGAACTTTCTCCCTTAGTTTCCAGATAGTTCCTGCAACCTCCCCTCCTCACCATCCATAAAATGAATACAGATACTCCACACTATTGAGGAATGGGGGGAGGAGACAGGAGCAGAAGTGGGTTTTGAAACAACCTGGGAGACATGCTGGAAAACGTTCTCAGAGTAGTAAATTTCAGTAAGCCAAAGGAAGTCATGGGAGAACTGGGCTGAAGATCCAGGGCCTGGCTTCTAGTGCCCTTGCCATGTATGGACTCACCTCCCTCTGGTATATTATAGGCACAATATGATCTGCCCAGAAATAATTTCAATATATACAGTCTGTAATCTATAAAGAGCAATGCACATCAGGGATTATTAGGGAAAGGAGGCTTCTATGTGTTAACAACCAACAACATACCAGTCTATACTAGAAGCTTTAAATGCATCATCTCGATTGATCTTAAAGCACTCTACTAAGGTAAATGTAAATGCAGAGACTTAATGCTCATCAAATATCCATGTACTTCCTTACATTCTCAGCCTCCCTGGGGGCTGGTTTGGGGCCAGATGACAGTTCTGACCAAGGTACTGGAGGTGAAGTGATGTGTGTCACGGCCTGGCCAAAGCAGCTGAGTATTAGTGTGGCTCTCCCTTCTCCCTCTTCCCCATCAGCAGTAACTTTGGATGCCTCATGTTTTAGAAGGAGCAGTTACAAAGATGGTGGAGTCATCATCTTTGAAGCCTGGGTCCCTGCATGACCGTGTGGAACAGAGACCCATGTTAGACAAGTAATGTGATCAGGAGTTAATCGTTTTGTTAAGGTACTGAGATTTTAGAGTCATCTGTGGTTGCGTTATTCTGATTTTCACAGATAAGGAAGCCAAGGCCACACAGCCAGTAAATTGCAGAATCAGGATTCAAATTTCAGATCTGTGACTCCAATATGCATCCTCTTTCCATTACAATCTTTTGTTGTTTAATAAGATCACCCCCCCTCTAACCCCTCCATAAACAGCCATGTCCCAAAAAACTCTTACTCATCACTGTCCCCAAGATGCCTGAGTAATCCACGCAGGACAAAAACAGAATCTCATAAGGTGCTCTGAGCCTGGAAGATGATCAAAGGCAGGGAGGAGGGGGCCTGATTCAGTCTAAGAGATATCTTTCCTGGGGCTTTTCGGCTCACAGGAGGTTTCGATACAAGAGGAAATATAATACAGTGGTTTAGCACACAGGATAGAGAATCAGATCAACCTAGGATCAAATCCCAATCCCACCACTTACTCTTCTGAGCCTTCACTCTCTAATCTACAGAATGGGGGCAATATCTAAACCATCCTTGTAGGCGGAGACAGGATGAGGCATTGTCAAGCTCCTGGCGGACAGGCAGCATTCCCCAAGTGTCTGCCCCCATGATAATCATCTCTGGATATCTCAGAGCAGCAGCCTTGCTGGAACAAGATGAGGCAGAGGCCCAGCCTGGCTGGCCTGTCCCCTCTCAAGCTGCTAGAAGAGGCTGCCTTAGCCAGCATGGTCAATAAGGTCCAAAGCTTTAGGCCACAGACCTGGCCCAGCCCACATCCTTGGAACAGACCATGGGCAGAACACAAAAAGGGATTTAGGGCCAGCCAGACATAAAGCAACACAACAGAAGAACCAGATTATTTATCTTAAAGTCGAAAGTGTCTTCTAGGAAGACAGGCTTTTATTTGGGTGACTCTGGGAGAGGCTGATCAGCTTAAACACATTACCTGCACATATGGTTGTCATACCATGGTGAAGGGTGGGAAACAAAGGGTAGAAGGGAAAGGATGGGTGAATGCTAGCTGTTGAAATATCATCCCTCAACTGCCAGGAGCCAGGATATTGTCAGTGACGTCAAAATGGGCTTCTTGCCATGGGGGCGGGGCTACCATAAGCATAGTCACAAGATTCAGGAGCCCCTCAATGAGGCAGAGAAAAGAACCAAAAAAGCAGCTTATTCACCCTTGCCTTCTAACCCAAAGACAGACTTTCTCTCTCTGTTCCTCTCTCTCTCTCACACACACACATACACACACACACACACACACACACACACACACACAATCCAGCCCCAGAAAACTAGAAAGGACCAAAGTTAATCAAAGTTAATCCCTCCCATTTTACAATAGTAATAATGATAATCATGACAATGATGGTAATGGTGAACATTTATTGAGCACTTACTACATGCCAGGCATGATGCTAAATGTTTTACTAGTTTCATCTCAAAGACTATCCACAACAATCTGATGGGGTATTACTAGTTCCATTTTACAAATCAGGAAATGGAGGCACCAGGGGTTAAATGGTCTAAGGTCACACAACTGATATGAAGGATAAAGCCGACAGGCAAATCCAGGCAGTCTAACCACCTGCACTGCTGCCTCTAAAGAAATAGAGAAACTGAGGCTCAGCGAGGCGCTGTGACTCACACAAGGCCACATTGCTCCGTCTGTAACAGTATCCGGGCTAGAACACAAGTCTCCTAATGCCTGGTTCAGCTACCTTTTTGCTCCATCCTGTTGCCTTTTGTACATACTTGCCCACCACCAGTGAACACGTTTTTGCTCATCTCTAAGTTGTTGAATTCACTAACTAAGGCAGTAGTCTTGGGTGCAGACCAGGGGCAAGGGCTGGATCTTAAGACAACAAGCGCCCAGATGAAAGACCAGCCCTGCCAGCTGCAAACACAGGCTCACCATCTTACTCTCCCACTCTTCACAAAAAGTGTTTCATGATCCACCCCCACGCCCTCAAATGGAGTGCTAATGCAGGTCCAAGATGCCAGCCTGGGTGGCAGGAGGAGCCCAAGCTGGTGCAATGGCTCAACGGCATCAGGTGGTAGAAATGCCTGATCGATGGGCGTCATCTGCTCCGTGGGGCCAGAGCACTGGTTTCCAAGGCTCCCTCCCGTAGCTGGACCCCAGCTGAGCATGAACAAATGTTCCTGATTTTCCCTCTCAATGGCTGATGAAACAGGCCAGAAGAGCAGCCCTCTGGAAAGGGAGAGGTTGTAAAACCTGCAGCCCAGGAACTGAAAGGGCTCTTCCCAAGGAAGAGTGGGGTGCGAGCTTCCAGACTAACATGGGGCTCCCAGCAGGGACTGGTTCTAGACATTCTCCTCTCTACCCAAAACTGCTGGGCACTCTGTCCTTCAGCTCTGATGACAGGAGCTGGTTTCTGAAACTGCTGCATTCATTCAACGCAGGATTTTGCTGTGTACAGGCGGGCAGAGAGAGGCAAGCCAGCCCACAGAGGCGCCTTCCACTGAATGGAAGGCGGAAGGAATGGAGCAGGGCTGCCCAGACCCCTATAAGGTTAGACTCTCCTGCTCTAAGTTGCAAGATGGCTCAGAATCTCCTCAGCCAATATACTCATTTTACAGACTGAGGAAGCAGGTTCAAGAGGGGAAATAACTTGCCCAAGGCCACATGGATGACCCAGAAGAGCTAGACTTCAAATCTGCTATTTTCCTTCTTCCTGGCACCCCCTCCCACAAATCCTTGAATTAATCCTGTATCCCTACCCAGCACCCTGCCCTCCAACGCACCCCTCAGACCATTAAAATCTCATTTTTTAAAGAGCAGAGGGTTCCTTCCTGGACTTAGTCCAAGGTGTCCTAAACCCAATCCCAAGGTATCCTAAACCCAACTAACTTCCGCTTCTAGAAAGTGTCCTGGAGCTTTCAATGATGTGCTACTATTTCAGCCTGGGGTTGGGTAAAAGCACCACAAATACTGGCTGTTTGAATGGGTTTGGGGACAAGGGAGACAAGGAAACAGAGTGCCCAAGACTTGAAATGTTGCTAAATCAGGGATCTTGTAGTTTGCCTGGGAGAAGACTGAGCCCACACAAGATACTTCAAGCCCAAACACAGACTTTAGTAGCCCTTGGGGAGTTTCAATTCCCTCTCCAATTCAGGAGAAGCTGGGTGGGGGTGGGGAGAAGAGGGGAGGGACAGAGCACGGAAAACGCTGGCCTTCTAGGGGCCCCGTGCTCCCAGGCAGGTTCCAAGGCAGGGTTGGTCCAGGCAGGCTTCCCTCCACAGAAAAACAAGAGTCACTAAAAGCAAAACACAACAAAAATACTTCTTTTGTTTTCCAGCCCCCTGGAATGTCTTAAAGACCTATCCAGAGACAGCAGGTTTCTCCACCCTTTCCTTTCTCTCCTCTCTCCTCCTCCTCTTCTATTCAAAATAAAAATCATACTGATCTGTCTTTATGGCAACTTTGTCCTGGAACATTTCAGTAGCATCCAACAAAAACATGTGGCAGACTACACTGAACAGAGGAACCTCATCTCTTTAAGGGACCCCTATTTCCCCCACTTTTGTAAGGGACATTAAGGACATGGGAGCAGGAGGGGGGCTGCCCAAGGAGCACAGGTTACCAGCCAAGAGAAAGATGAAAACTTCTACCAACCACAATGAGGCCACGGCACATTCTATGACTTGCTCCTTTGCACTCACTTGGGATGAGGGGAGGGGTGAGGGAACTGGAGAGAAAGATGAGGCAATAGTCCCTCCAGTATCCCTTCAATGTGAGCCCCGCACATGACAAAGATGACACTCCTCACAGATGCAAGCAGCCATCGACTTCCCAAGGCACAGACACACAGACTCAACATACAGGGACCCTGAGGCCAGATAACTGGCACCCAGGGCAGATTTCCACCAATAACTGTGAAATGACCAGAAGAATGTGGCCTAGAGACCCCAGACCCAGGGGTGGGGTGGGGCCAGGGCTCTTTGACTGCTGAGAAATTTAACACTTCTGCCTGGACTGCTGAAGTCTTTAAGGCCCCATCCCCCACCGCCCACCCTATGCCTCCCAGTTTACTTGTGCCCAGAGAGAGGATACCCCAAGACCCCCATTCTGCCTTCACCAGACTGGGATTCGGCCAGATCCAGGGGACAAAGGTGCAACTTTTACAAAAAGGGTGCATGCATTTTGGGGTTTGGGTTTCTGCAACTCCAAGAACCGTTAAAAAGTTAATTCCCCAACCCACTCTCTCTGCACCAACTCGCAGCTGTAGTTTCTTACGTCTTTTTCTGGGGGTAAATTTCTTAATCATCCATTTGCCCTGACAGCCTCCCCGACAAAAATCACATCTGACTCCCAGCCTTTCCAGCCCACGGCGCAGTTTATAACTGAACCCTTCGCCTCACCCTCAGTCCCGCTCCCCCGTCTGGCTAGTATAGGGCGGGCTCCTCAGGGCGGGACCCCGCGTAAGTTGGGTGTCTGTGGTCCCTGCGTCCTGGATGTCTGCGCAATTGCCTCACAGGAGCCAGAACGCGCTTCCTGCGGGCGAGGGCCGGAGCAGTGCGCCCCCTGGCGGGAGCCCACTCACCTCACTCCAGCAGGACCCGGAGCCGGCGCGATCCCACCCGAGCCGAGCACCCTCCCAACTGGCTCCCACTGCCCCCTAAATCTGGACGTGCCCGAGCCTCCCACCCACCCAGCACCCCACGGAGTCTCCGCTTCCCCAAACCGCACACACCTAAGGAATAACGGGGCTCCTGGAGGAACGCATGGCGCCTCCGCCCCGCCCCGCTGCCAGGGACCCCAAAGGCAGCCTGCCTTCCGTGCCACTGCCGGGCCCCACAGCCCTCCCGGCCCTGATCGCCGCTCCCAGTCCCTGGTCCCTCCCTGTCCTCCTACCGAGTGGCGTGGCGCGCAGCCCCTTTCCAGGCGCAGCCCTGGCCGAAACCCCGAACCTTGCAACCACACCTGCCACCCCACGCCGTTCTCCAGAAGCCCCCACTTCCCCACCCGGAGCGTTGGGAGCCCACCGGCTCTGCACCTGTCCTGGGCGCAGCCCCCGGCCCTCGGCGGACTCGTGGCAGGCACGGGGCGAGACCGTCCCCGGGCCCCCCAGCCCCGGCGTGCTAGTTTGAGTGGAACTTGGTTGCTGGGCTTCCCGGGACCGTCCTGGGAACCCTACTCCACCCCACTCCCTGGTCGCGTCCAGCAGCACCCCCAGGGCGGCGCGCGGGGGTCCCCAGGTCCCCGGGGGCGCGGCGGCGGCGTGCGGAGGGCACGGAGGTGCGGGGCCCCATACCTTCCAGCTGCGGCGGCCAGACCCCGCGCCAACTCCCGCCAGCGGCCGTGGGGAAACTTTCCTGGTCGGAGGGGCGCGCTCGCAACTTGCCCGGCGCCGGCTGCCTTCCCGGCGGTGGCGGCGCGTACGGTGAACCGCGGCGCGAGGCTGCGGCGCTCGCTCGGGGCTCCGAGCGGGGACTGGGACCGGAGCCGGGGCTGGG
>NW_016819049.1:1794609-1819944 GCF_001698545.2 Rhinopithecus bieti
CTCCGCGGTGGATCGCTCGGCGCTACGTCCGCCCCGCAGCCTGGAGCCCCGCGACGCCGGCGGCAGCTGCACGCCCGCCAGCCCGCCGGCCCCACCTCCGCCGCCGTCCGTCCCTCCCCTCCCTCGCGCTCCCTCCGCCTCCCCAAACCTCCGCCCCTCCCGTCTCCAGCCGCCGCTGCTGCCGAGAAGCGCGTCTCCTCCGCGGGCTGCCCCTCGCCTCCCGCCAGCTTCGGCCTCCGCCTCCAGCCCCGCGTCCAGGCCTTGTCTGGGGGTCCCTGGGCCCACCCTCTGCCCATCTCCCCTTCCTCTGCCTCCGACCACCTCCCGCTCTGCTCGCAGGCTCTCGCTGCGTCTGAATTCGGAATACCGTTGCGGGAGTGAGGAGAGGGGCATGCTGGACCGGAAGTGTATTTATTCCAGGGGAACTTTCAGCTGACCCCAGGGCCCAACCGCAGGGCTTGGGGTGAGATCCTCGGTCCCGTCCGGGCTCCTGGGCTTCCCTTTGCCGGGAGAAGTACCTGTTGAAAGCCTGGGGAACACACCCTCCTTTGATTTGCAGATAAGAAAGGGGACTTTCAGCAAGGAGGGGCCTGACCCCAGGTCAGATGCAAATAACTTGATTGCTAGGGGCGCGATCTGTGTCTCCGGCCTCAGGGCTGAGGTTCTTGCGGGGCTGGGGAGCTTATCTTTTCTTCTCTGTACTGCTGCCACAGCAGCACCGGCTCGTTCCAACCCCTGACATGACTTGCCTGAGACTTTTAACCTCGGAGCCTCCTCTAAACAACTACCCGGCCCTGCCGCAGACAAAACGGACAAGCAAGCAGATCAAAGCTGACAGCCCAAGTGAAAGTGCTGATGACAAGGGCTCGGGCCGTCCACTTTCTTCCCTTGGCAACTGTGTTTGGAGTCCCAGCTTGAAGCTTCCACACCCCATCCCCGTGGGCCCCAGGCATTCAAGCACACATCAGCTTTGCAGGAGGCTCCTTGGCCAGCTGATTCTCACTAAGGAGTGAATGATAGGAAGGAACTGACCCTACTCCTGTCTTGTGTGTGGATGTTGGTAGTCAGGCCACTGGGCAGAGTTTGGGGGAAGGGGGGTCTTTTTGTTTTTGTTTTGTTTTTGATACAAGTTCTCGCTCTGTGGACCAGGCTGGACAAACCTGATCAACAAGCACAGCTCACTGTAGCCCCACCTCCTGCACGGCTCACTGTAGCCTCGACCCCCCGGGCTCAAGCAATCCAGGCCTTCCACCTAAGCCTCCCGAGTAGCTGGGACCACAGGCATGCGCCATCATGCCTGGCTAATGTTTTCTGTTGTCGTTTTTGTTGTTGTTGTTGTTGTTGTTTGGTTTTGCTTTTGTTTTTGGTGTTTTTTTTTTGGTAGAGCTGGGCTCTTACTATGTTGCCCAGGCTGGTCTCCAATTCCTGGCCTCAAGTGATCCTCCCACCTCAGCCTCCCAAAGTGCTGAGATGACAGACATAGACACTGCACCCAGCCACCAGCCAGAGTTTTGAGAGGCAGGAAGTGGCTGTCTTTCCTTGCCTACATTCCAGGAAATGGATTTGTCCCTGTAAGGACTCCGGGGATGTCTGGTCCTTTCAGGAACTGCATCGCCTCACCGGGACTCTTAAAGAGTAGGCACGCGGCTGGAAGAAAAATCCCTGGATCCACGGTTTCAAAGGGACCCAGAGTGAGCAGAGCTTCACCCAAGGAGAGGAAGTCTCTAACGGTGGAATTTCTGTAAGAGAAGGAGAAGGAGAAGGAGAAGGGCTCCACATTCACCCTTCAGCTGCCAAAACATAATGCAGGGTGGAGGCTGACCCCTCTGGCTGAGTACCCCGCACCGCAGGTCCTGCGCTTGTGGAATGCTGCTGGGCGAGGCCCCGTGTGAGCCTCCTTGGACACCAGGCGCCACATACATTTAAAGAGGAAAAATGGGAAGCCCACAGCGAGGGTGCTGGAGCTTGGGAAGTGGAGATCAGAGACAGCCAGAGGGAGGGATACAGTCTCTAAGGTTCTGGGGCTTGGTAGAAGTGGGCAGGCGCAGGGGAAGAGAGTGCAGACATGCCGCACAAAATAAGACAACCAGCTCTGTCCGTGACTCCAGTTCCAAGTCAGTTTCCCGGACCTCAGCCTCTCTTCAGCCTCCATGGAGAACCTGGCCCTATCTGTCCATCAGCTAAGGATATCTGCTGAATAGCCTACTCTAAATCAACTCTTATTTTTTCATTTTTTTGATTTACTTAAGTGGCTTGTTTTTAAAAAGATATGTTATTACCATAAATGGAAAGCCAGCATCACATTACTATAAACAGAAGGTAACCATTAAAATAAATACAATGAAAATAAGTGTTATTAAATTCTAACAATGTATCTTTAACCACAATAATAATAATATAGTCTAACAAGATACTGCTGCCTGAGAAGGTGCTGAAGCTCAGGCCCCACTTTCTCTTTGAAAGGGAGGTAAGCAAAGGCTAGAAAGATGTTAAAGACACATTAGCAACAAACTCTTCATCAGGAGCACTGATGAAAAGAGAACTGGGAAGGGACCCCTTGCACCCCCACTCCTCACCAGGTCAGTTAGGATATTGGAAGCCCTTGGATTACCTCCAGTGACCTTAATTTCCTTGAACATCTCGGATGTCCTCTCAATTTGAGAAACATAATTCTTTTTTTTTTTTTTTTTTTTTTTTTTTGAGACGAGGTCTGGCTCTGTCGCCCAGGCTGGAGTGCTGTGGCCGGATCCAGCTCACTGCAAGCTCCGCCTCCCGGGCTACTGCCATTCTCCTGCCTCAGCCTCCGAGTGCTGGGACTACAGGCGCCGCCACCTCACCCGGCTAGCTTTTTGTTTTCTTTAGTAGGACGGGGTTTCACCATATTAGGCCAGGATGGGTCTCGATCTCCTGACCTCGTGGATCCGCCCGTCTCGGCCTCCCAAAGTGCTGGGTTACAGGCGTGAGCCACCGCGGCCCCGGCGGGAAACAAATTCTATTACTGGTGCAAAGTATTGTGGCTGGGCGCGGTGGCTCACGCCTGTAATCCAACACTTTGGGAGGCGAGATGGGTGGATCACGAGTCATGGGAGATCGAAACCATCTTGACATGGTGAAACCCCGTCTCTACCAAAAATACAAAAATTAGCTGGGCATGGCAGCACGTGCCTGTAATCCCAGGTACTCAGGAGGCTGAGGCAGGAGAATTGCTTGAACCCAAGAGGCAGAGGTTGCAGTGAGCCGAGATTGTGCCACTACACTCCAGTCTGGTGACAGAACTAGACTCTGTCTCAAAAAAAAAAAAAGTAATTGTGGTTCTTGCTGTTGAATGTAATGGCGAGAACCACAACTATTTTTTTTACCAACCTTATATTAGGCCAAAAAAGTCCTTTTTTTTTTTAAAGTTAGGTGCCCCAAGAATTTAGTCCTGGACAAGATAAGGCCAATTCGGGTTACAAGAAGACCGCACCTCCCTCTCACAAGGTAATCTTGAGGAAATCCCTCCCTTCTCTGGCCTCAGTCCTTCCATCTGTAAAATGGAGGCTTGGGCAAATGGCCCATAGAATCCCTTTGGCTGTTTGATGAAAGCAAGTAAGGCACCAAGATTGTGGCTTATCAGGAAACTTAGAAGGTGAAGGCTCAACCAAGGAGAGGGACTAGAGGGGGAGAAGCTGGGAAGGAACCAAAGAGCAGGCGATGGGGCTGTGGATGGATGGGAAACTGAGGAAGAAACATAGACTAGATTCTCATCGTGGTTAAGAGCTGGGCGTTGAACCCAGACCTCCTGACTCCCAAGCCAGGGTGCTTTCAATACCTCTGGAATTAGGGCATCTAGTGGAAGTGGTTTTTCTGAAAATACTCACCTTTCCCCTAGGAAGCTCTTAGGCTTCGCTTTCTCCAGCATCTGCAGAAAACAGTTGAATTGGTTTAAAAGCCCCAAATTCACCAAAGTGTATCTAGTGCTGCACCACCCAGGTTCTACGCCCCAATCACTGTACACAGGATGCCTGGGGTGAGCATTTGCAGACCTCATGCCCAGCAAAGATGCCTGAACCAGGAGTCCAAAGGCCCACGTTCCAGTCTTGGCCATCTGGGCAATTCCTTCCCCTCTCTGGGCCTCAGTGTTCCCGTCTGTGAAATGAGGCATCTGGACAAGATCAGCAGGTTTCAAGTTGGGTTGGTAGACACTGCTTCCAGGTATCTTAAGAATGAGAAAGGCGAAAGAAGAAGAGCAGTCTCCCTCCCAGCTTTAGCCAGAAACAGGTTCCCTTTTCGTCTGTTTTGCATGATGGTGTCTCACATGAGATTTCAAGGAGAAAGTGTCCTTCGCTTAAAAGGCATTTGAAATCACTACAAGGGATGACCCCTGACTCCTGACATTTATAACGTGATGACTGATTAGGCTGCGCGCTTCTCAAGGTCTGGGGCCCTGCTTTGTTCATCTCTGGGTCTCCAAGACCCAGTGCAGAGTTGGTACTCAGGGGATTTTTTTTTTTTTTTTTTGAGATGGAGTCTGGCTCTGTCACCCAGGTTGGAGTGCAGTGGCGTGATCTCAGCTCACTGCAAGCTCCACCTCCCAGGTTCATGCCATTCTCCTGCCTCAGCCTCCCAAGTAGCTGGGACTACAGGCACCCGCCACCACAACTGGCTACTTTTCTGTATTTTTTAGTAGAGACAGGGTTTCACCGTGTTAGCCAGGATGGTCTCGATCTCCTGACTTCATGATCCACCCACCTCGGTCTCCCAAAGTGCTGGGATTACAGGCGTGAGCCACCGCACGCGGCCACTCAGGGGAATTTTTTATGCCACCTCCTAACTGTACCACCTTGAGCCACCTCAATTAACTGATAGCCACCTAAACTCTCCCATGCATTTCTAAGTGGGAATCGTAACTGCAACTCTAGCATGGGGTGGCTGTGAGGGTCTCATGGAAACTCCTTGATATAGCTCCTGGCATGTGATAAATATGCAATACAGGTGAGCCCAATGCTTGAATGGCTGTTTGGATAACACTAGACTTGGCAGATTCTTCCCCTAGAGGCGCGCTGACCTTACAACCTAGCTTTGCCAAGGCAGTCTGCATTTTAAATGTTTAATCATTGCCTCCCTGATTTTTTTTCTGAATTGTCTCCTTTTATATGTAATTTGCAATCATTTCCAAAACGTGACAGTTCATTAAATGTACAGCTGAGTGATTAAATTTGTTTATCTTTGCAATGACTTTCATGGAAAGAAATTCACAAATCTTAGGAACACCCTGTGGAGGTTAGAAGGATGTGGTCTTGACTCTTCGTGGTCTTGACTCTTCCCGGCCTTGACTAGCTCAGGGATTCCTCCACTTTCTCTCTTTTTCTCCCTTCAACAAGCCTCACACAGGCCAGGGCCAGCCTCTCTGAGTGTTTTTAGCACAAGGTACAAGGGCCTGCCTCCTCCTTCTTCACCCTCAGGAATGCTTGCAATTCCCAGGGACACATACACGCGCACAGACAAACACACATTATATATACCCTGCCGAGACACACACACACACACACACACACACACACACACACACACACACCCTGCAGGAAAAGAGGTGGAATCTGGATGACTTTGCTGGGAGGGGCCCAGAGTCAAGCTTCCTCTGAATGCATTGTGGCTGAGCTTTCCAAAATGTAACTCCCTGGGAATAGCAAGGGAAGGTCCTGCTGGGTAAAGCATTGCTGAAACTTCATCCTCCACCTTCACTTTTAAATTAACTGAGAGTAAGCAACACAATACCAATAACTGCCACTTATGGAGTGCTTACTTGGGTAGAAGCTCAGGTTGCGAGGTTAGATAAACCTAGGTTCAAAGCCTGTCTCCCTTGTTCACCAGCTGTTTGGCTTTGGGGAAGTTACTTTGCCTCTCTGTGCTTTAGACTCCTAATATTTAACATGAGGCACTGTGATAAAGCCTTTAGAGGCCTACAAGCCTACTTAAGCCTCCATACAACTCCATAAGGCAGAGATGGTCAGGAAGCTTGCTTTACAGAGAGGGAAACTCAGAGACCTGCCTAAAGTCACCCAGCAAATAAAGAACTGGGATTCAAATCTTTCTCATTATATTTACATCTAGACCACATGTTCATGTGACAGGGAGAAAGGAGTGGGTAGGGAGGTCAGGTGACCTAGGGCCAGTCCTGGCCTTGAACCTCTGGCTGTGCAACCTTGGACAAGTGGCCTAACTTCTCTGAGCCTGTCTTCTCATCTGTAAAGGGAGATGTTAACACCTACACAACTGTTGTAAACTGAAGGAGATGACTTCTGCAAAGAGGCTTTGAAAACCAGCAAGCATGTAACACACGTAAGACTTTTAAAATCACCATTATCGTCTGTGTAGAGCTGCTGAGATTACAGGTTTAGCTCTCAGAGTCTCACAGGGACACTTGGTACAATTCAGTCATGCAACAAATATTTGTGAAGGTTCAACTGTGGGTCAGGAACTGGCTGTGTACCTGGGCACTCACATTTGAGTAAGAACAAAGAATGCCGGTGGCTCACGCCTGTAATCCCAGCACTTTGGGAGGCCGAGGCGGGCGGATCACAAGGTCAGGAGATCGAGACCACGGTGAAACCCTGTCTCTACTAAAAAAAAATACAAAAAAAAAAAAAAATTAGCCGGGAGCGGTGGCGGGCGCCTGTAGTCCCAGCTACTCAGGAGGCTGAGGCAGGAGAATGGCGGGAACCCAGGAGGCGGAGCTTACAGTGAGCCGAGATCGCGCCACTGCACTCCAGCCTGGGCGACAAAGCGAGACTCCGTCTCAAAAAAAAAAAAAAAAAAGAATGCATGTGGTCCCTGGCATAATCAATGCCATCAGCGAATTTTTAAACTTCAGACTAGGCTGGGCATGGTGGCTCACACCTGTAATCCCAGTACTTTGGGAGGCCGAGGCAGGCAGATCACCAGAGGTCAGGAGTTCAAGGCCAGCCTGACAACATAGTGAAACCCCGTCTGTACTGAAAATACAAAATTTAGCCGGGTGTGGTGGTGGTGAGTGCCTGTAACCCCAACTACTTGGGAGGCTGAGGCAGGAAAATCACTTGAAGCCAGGAGGCTGAGGTTGCAGTGAGCCAAGATCACACTACTGTACTCTAGTCTGGGTGACAGAGTGAGACTCTGTCTCAAAAAACAAAAAACCTCAGACTCATCTCGTGCAAGGGCTCTCCCATTTTACTGATGATAACACTGTCATAAAGCTGGGGATAGGCAAGAGGGATTTATCCAAATCTACCAGCATGTTGACTTCGGAGTTTAGGGAAGTTTGGATCCTGCCTCCCACATTACTGTTCTCTGCTTCATTTTCTGCTCTCCTAGACTCACTGGCTCGCAGTTACCCTCTTCCCACTGAACTATTAGTCCCCATGCCCCTGCTGCCCGGCTCCAGAGCCCCTATGTCCATCCACTCCTCTGCACTTGGATGAAAAGAGAAGAAATGGGAAGGCAAACACGTATCTGTCAACCAGGGATCTTGGGCAGTGTCCAGGAGTTCAACTTGGAAAACTCTAGAGGTGGGTGCATGGCCCAGGGCTCTCTGGCACCTGAGCAGATACCACCTCTGGGTTGCTGAGAATCCCACCATGGAAATAATGGTGATTCAGATCAATTTCCTTGAGGTGTGGGTTGACCCGGCTCTTGGACCCTGGAGGCAAGATTAGATCAGGGCTGAAATCTGTGACCCTGGGCAATTTACTTCCTTTCCCTGAAGCTCAGTTTTCTCCCCTGCAAAATGGAGAGGATAACAATCTTGGAGTTTGGGAAGCTTAACCAAAATAAGACATGTAAAAGTGCTCACCACAGGGTACACAGTAATGACTAAAGACCATGGTATCTATTTTCCTGGCAGACTAAGTCTAATTGATGCACAAAGGATGCATTGAAAGTCTACTGCATGCTTAGAGGAAGCCAAAACTGTGAAGACCAAGAACTTTACTGAGCTCTTACTGAGTACTAGACACTTCCCATAACACTGTACCTCTATGTATTCCTCCAAACTTATCTCTCCTGTAAGATTGTGGGCTCCTTAAAGGCAGTGTCTATCTTAGTCCTCTTTGTCACTGCCATAAACCTAATCTGACAGGAGGGATGTATTAATATTATTGTCTCCATTTTACAGATGGGAAAATTGAAGCTCTGGAAGATTAAGTTATCTGCCCAAGAGCTCCTAGCTGGTGAGTGGCAGAGCTGGAATTTGAACCCAGGGAGTTATATTCCAGAGTCTGTGCTCTGTATCCTGACTCACCCTACTTCATTCCCGTTATCTCTTCTGTTCTTACCAAAAGCCCTGTGGTTATTAGCAGTGCCCCCATTTTACAGATGAGTAAAGTGAGGCTCAGGGAGGTAGAGTGAGTCACCAAGAAGTGCAGTGGCCATGACTTTTGAGACAAAGGGCAGGTGGCTGTCCTACAAGTCTTCTTTAGCCAGTAAGGGCTGCCTGCTTTGAAGCTAAGTGATCCCTAGCAGTTACACAGGGTGTTCAGGCCACTGGGGCATGTGCTGGGCATGGTGATAAGGCCGGTTCACCTCCTGGTCATTGATTTTGATTGACGTCTGCTTCATTTTCTGGGGTGCCAGTGGGTAGCAGACAGGAGAACTGAGGAACTGGATTCCTACCAGGCCATCTCCAGGCTCAAGGACAGATCTACACCCAGCTGTCACAGTGACAGGCATGTCAGGACAGGCTGCCAGGGTGGGAAGGACCTCCCTCCTGCTCCTGTTACCTAGGCAGCACAGGCTGGCACCTGCTCCCTGCTCTCTCCAACTTTCCCTTCCTCCCTCCCCCTCCTTCCCTCTCCTTCTGTTTTAAGTAGATTTGTGTCCCCTCCAAAGATGTTGAAGTCCTAACCCCCAGTCCCCCAAATGGGACTATTTGGAAAAATGATCTCTGTAGATGATCAAGTTAAGATGAGGCACTAACCCAACATGACCGTGTCCTTATCAGAAGGGGAAATTTTGGCACAGAGGCCAACATAGTGAAGACACAGTGGAGGATGTCATGAGAAGATGGAGTTTGAAGGATGCAGCTGCAAGCCAAGGACTGCCAAGGACTGCTGGCCACCCCCAGAAGCCAACAAGAGGCAAGGAAGGCTTTTCCCAGAGTCTCAGAGGGGGCATGGCCCTGCTGACACCTTGATTCCAGACTTCTAGCCTCCAGAACTGTGAGGCAATCACTTTCTCTTCTACCATACCATCCAGTTTATGGCACTTGGTCATGGCAACCCTAGCAAACTCTTACACCCTTTCCCTTCACCACCCTACTTAGCTTCCATATTCCAAACATATGTGAAGGTGGCAAGGCTCAAAAGAAACAAACCCATGCCAGGTTCACGCTGACAAGCATGTGCTGCACCCACGGTCCCCGGAGCAGAGGCATGAAAGAGGACTCCAGAAGCTTCTCCAGCCCCTCAGAAATGGTTGACTCCATTAATATTACAGAGCATTAAGTACTGTCGTTATCTATTTCATAGGTGGGGAGACTGAGGCATGGAATGGCAAAGTAATTAGACAAATATTACCTAGCTAAATGGCAGAGCTGGGCTCCAGGTTCAGGCAATCTGGCTTTAGCACCTGGGCTCTTAGCCACTTTATCTTGCTACCTCTAATAGCTTTATCCTGTTACGTGAGCTTCTTCATCTGTTAAATGGAAACAACTTTCGCAGGAAGAAGATCAAGCTCTCTTTCATGCCCTGGGATTCTAATTCCCATCCGGTCCACAGAGCCTCAGAGATGGAAGGAAACTTGGTGATGGCCCACCCCCTGCTTGTGTGTGTGTGTGTGTGTGTGTGTGTGTCTGTGTGTGTGTGTGTGATGGCATATGTCTGTGATGTCTGTGCTTGCGTGTCTCTCTGTATATATGTTTTTTATTTTTTTTACTTTTTTTTTTTTTTTTCTGAGACTGAGTCTTGCTCTGTCACCCAAAGCTGGAATGCAATGGCACAATCTCGGCTCACTGCAACCTCCACCTCCCGGGTTTAAGTGATTCTCCTGCCTCAGCCTCCCGAGTAGCTGGGATTACAGGCACCTGCCACCACACCTGGCTAATTTTTGTATTTTTAGTAGAGACAAGATTTCACCATGTTGGCCCGGCTGGTCTTGAACTACTAACCTCCTGATCCGCCCTCCTTGGCCTCCCAAAGTGCTGGGATTATAGGCATGAGCCACTGTGCCCAGCCGTATATGTTATATATACGTGTTATATATACATGTTATATATGCATGCATCCATTCTACTTAATGATTTTTTTCTTTTTCAGAGTGAGGCTGATTCACTTACTCAAATTAATGTTCACATCTTGCCTGACTCATTTAATGGGAACAGCTAGTTCATGCGCCAATATGTGAACTGACCCTGAAGACCTTTCACCAAAAAAATATGGGGAGTCTCTTGTTCTTGAGTTAACGAGCATTGGCCAACAACCAGCTTTTCTTTGACTTTCTCTGTTTTTCAGTGTTGCCTGCTGACCTCCGTCTAGCATTCTGACAAGGGAATGGGCGAGAGCCTCTGCAGGAAGACAGGGAATGAGGACTCCCAGAAAAGAGGAATAGAACACTTTACCATTTCTCAAAGTGATTTTACCCAACCAACTTTGCAGATGAGGAAGCTAGCACATCAGAGTGGGCAAATGGCTTGGCCAAGTTCGTCCAGGAATTTATTGCAGAGCCAGGGCTGAGCCCCATTTATCCAGATATCCACTTCTCTCCTTCCAATTTTTCTTCTTCCCAGGTTTTTCTCTGTCTCTGCTACCGTCTGCCTGATTCTTTGCTTTTTATTCCAAATATGCAAATCTTTAATAAATCTAGAGACAGGCTTATACCTGATCTATCTCCAGTTACAGAGGAGCCAGGGACAATTATAAAGTGGATAAAAGTCCCCAGGTGCAGTTTTTAGAAATGCTTCCCCAGCATAAACAGCTTAACTCCATAAAGTGCCCCGAGAATGTTTGCTTAGTGGCTCTAATTTTTAAGAGGCTGACCTTTGCTGCAAGACCTTGGGTCTATTCAGACAATTGCAACGTAGCAGATCGCAGCCGCTCACTTCTGAGTGTGGTGAACCAGCCACCTTGGAGAGGCCTTATCCAGAGTTTAATTCACAGTACTTGGTACCTGGTAGGGGTTCAATGAACAGCTGGTGAATTAAAGACTGAATCAAATAATCAATCAATATTAGCTTTAGCAAAACAGAATTAGGAGGTTAAATCCCCTAAAGGGAAAAAAATCAAGTAGCATATCCTCTCCAGTAAAAAAAAAAAAATCTTATGTTTTATCTGTGCCACTGAGCACCACACCAGGCCACATTCTGGGGCATGAGCCCTCAAATCTGAGGTTTCATTTAGACATTCAGTATTTTAGAGTACTCTCCATGTGCTACAACTATCCTAGGTAAACACTGGGCATATAATGGTGAATACCACAGATGTGGCCCTGGGTTTGCAGAGCTCACAGATCATGGAAAAGACTCTCTGCTTTGGGATTTACTAGAAGGAGGCCAATAATTCCCAGAGGAATCTCAGCTTTCACTCTTGGACTCAGAAGCCAAAGGGCAAGGAAGCCAGTGCTTGTTATCCA
This sequence comes from Rhinopithecus bieti, assembly GCF_001698545.2. Lineage (NCBI taxonomy): Eukaryota > Metazoa > Chordata > Mammalia > Primates > Cercopithecidae > Rhinopithecus > Rhinopithecus bieti. The sequence continues at coordinate 1,806,190 of NW_016819049.1, forward strand.
GGATTCCAGAGCACCTGGGCTTAGGTTTGGGTCACAGAAGTGGCCCCAGCCATTCCTTACGTTGCAAGGAGGTAAAGACCCCTGAGGATGGCCTGTGGGAATAGTGGGTGGCTTCTCATCCTTCCTAAGAGGCCACGCCAAGGAGACAAACAGCACTTTATTAGAGATGAAAGCCCATTGAACAATTCATACCCCATTTTTATAGGCTGCAACCACTGACCCCCGCTCCCCCATGCCTAAAACAAACTAACAACAACTCAAGGGAACAGTTGAGCTTGAAGAGGGCCTTGAGTACACCCAAGACCAGGAAGCAGGAGGGACCACCACACTGGACGTCAGTGATCAAGTATCCAGTGCCAGCTTTGCTGGCAATGTGCTGGTGGCCTGAACAAGTCTCTGCCCTTTCTGAGTTGTTCAGGTTAGGTGAGATGACTTGTGAGTTCCTTCTAGTGGCAAACCTCTGATGTGGTTTGGCTGTGTCCCCACCCAAAATCTCATCTTGAATTATAATCCGAATTGTAATCCCCACGTATTGGGGGCAGGACCTCATGGGAGGTGATTAGATCGTGGGGGTGGTTCTCCCATGCTGTTCTCATGATAGTGAGTGGGTTCTCATGAGATCTGATGGTTTTATATGGGGCTTTTCTCCCCTTCGCTATGTACTTCTCTCTCTTGCTGCCATGTGAAGAAGGATGTGTTTGCTTCCCCTTCCGTCACGATTGTAAGTTTCCTGAGGCCTCCCCAGCCATGCTGAACTGTGAGTCAATTAAACCTCTTTTCTTTATAAATTACCCAGTCTCGGGTATGTCTTTATTAGCAGTGTGAGAATGGACTAATACGCCCTCCATGTCTATTTCAATATTTCTCTTGTCCCTGTCTTTGACCCTCTGCCTATCTCCCCGCCGCTCCATAGCCTCCTGCTTATGCCTGGATTGTGTTGTTGTAATTAGTAGCAGTGCCTCCTAATTCTCAAAGCGTCTTGGTTTGGATGACAAATTATACAGCCGCCCTACCTATCTCCCACCCATCTTCCTTTCTTTCTCTCTCTCTTTTTCTCTGTTTTCTTGGAGGTTCCTGGAGACCTGACCAGCCCAGCAGTGGTCTTCTAGGACGCAGAGATCCAAGACCACTTATCCTATGCTGTGTCTCCTCTGTGGAGCTTCCTCTTTCTCCTTGTTCTTAAGCAGCTCACCCTACCACAGGCCTAAGAAACAAGGACCTAAAACACCTCCCTCCAAGGTGAGGAAAAAGCCAGTTTTCCAGGGAACCACAGAACACTCAGCCACCCCAAAGTCTGGAAAGGAACCTCAGCTGCTTTCACTTTGGACTCAGAAGTCAAAGGACAAACAAGCCAGTGCTGGTGGGCCAAGGGCCCAGGGAGCACCTTGGTTTAGGTTTGGATGGCTAAAGAAGACACAGCTCAGGCAGACCCCTGCCTCACCACACCTGCCATCCTGTGGCTTACTGGAGACCTCCATTCAGGCCTTTTTTCTGTGTCATCCACAGGGGAGTTCACGTCTACTGGGCATTCCACACAGAGCACCTCCACCCCACACATACCTCTGAGAAGCAGAGTGAAATATTGATCGAGAGGACAGGCTTGCATTTGTCCCTGTTGCTTCTAGAATAAAAGCCGAAATCCTGACAATGACCTACAAGGCTCAATGTAATCTGTCTTCCCTTACCTCCCCAACCCCCTGCCTCGGGTCCCCTCCTTTCCTTTTTCCATCTGCTTATTCTGCTCCAGCCAGATGAGCCCCTGGCCATTCCTCTAACACCAACATGCCAGACACGTTCCCACCCCAGGGCCTTTGCACCTGCTGTTCCCTCTGCCTGGAATGTTCTTCCTCCAGATAGGTACATGACTCACAGCCTACCTCTCTCAGGGCTTCCCATAAATGTCACCTTTGCAACCAGGATTACCCTGGCCGCCCCATTTAAAATTGCAATCCTAATACCACTTATTCGGTCCTATTTTTCATAGCACTTAGGATCTTCTAAGATTCTGTAGCATATACTTATTTATTGTTTTGTTTACAGCTGCACCTAGAATGAAGTTTGGTACAGTGGACACCGAATAGACAGGGAATGAATCCCTTGGGCTGGGACTCTTTGAGAGCAGAGGTCATGCTTTAATAGTTTTTGTTTCCATGCAACAGCCGTGACAGGGATCTTCCATGTGCCAGGCATCGTGCTAGGCACTGGGGACCCATCAGATCAGTCAGTAGCACAGCTGTTAACACAAGAGTTCACATTTATTCAGCACTCTAAACTGCAAGGTACTGTTCTAGGTGCCTCGTAAGTATTGACTCATTTAATCTCTGCAACTACCCTAAATTGTAGACATTATTATCAGCCCTACTTGCAGATGAAAAAACTGAGGCAGAGAGCAGTTAAATAACTTTCTCAAAGTCTGTGTTGGTAAGTGACAGAACTGGGACTTAGATTCAGGGGGTCTAGCCCCAGAGCCCATACTGCCCTCAGGGAGCTCACAGACTTGTACAGGAGACAGACATGTAAGAAGCCACGTTGGGCCACATGACTTGGGGACAATAACAAAGGCAAGGCCCAGGCATGCTGCGGAAGCAAAGCAGAGACATTAATATTAAATACAACTAGAGAGGCTGAGAAAGGCTTGTCATGAGCAGTGACGTTTCACTGGGGTCTTGAAGGATGTATAGGAGTTCACCAGCTGAAGAAATGGGGAGAGTATGAAGCAGTATGAGGGTTTCTGGGAATTATGAGGTGTCCATGTGATTAAATCATGGAATGCACATGAGGGAGGGGTAAGCGGCAAAGCTAGAGAAGTAGATAGAGAAGCTTACGAAATGCCAAGCTGAAGAATTTGGCTTTTATGAGGAGTTCTGGAGAGTGGGGTTTCAAGCAGGGTCGTGAATTCATTTGTTCATTCAAAGAACAAACATATAAAAAATGTTTACTATGGGCTAGGCAGAGTCCTGTGTTCTGGGACCTGTGTTTGGAGATCACTCCTAGCAGATAAGAAAGGTGCCTGGGTTAAATCCTGTCTCCCAGCAGACTTTCTGTGGTTGTCTGTCAATGAAATGAATGAATGAATAAATTTTTTAAAATGGTTCTTATTGGTTTACCCAGCAATCTAGATAGGAAACTTTGAAACACTGAATGGAAGCTGTGACCCCATTCCTCTACAGACCCCACTGCATTTTATCTGAGCTTCCTGGCAGCCAAGACAAAAAAGGAGATAATGGAGTCTATAGTTCTCATTTGTCTTCAGGAAAAACAAACAAACAAACAAGCAAAGCATATTAAGTTATTTGAGAGAGAAATTCTACTTCCTGGCATTACCTTTTGGGAGGAATTTATCTCTTGGCGGTAAAGCAGTAGCTCTTATTTTTTCACTAAGCAGGAACTGCAGGTTGCCTGGGAATCCCAGCCTGCCTAGATGGCAACACCACTTGAAATGGAAAACATTGCCAGCTTCCTTTCCCAACAATAGGTCGTCACCTGCCCGGGTGTAAATACAGCTCATAGTTCAGAGGCGAGTTGCTAAGCATATGCAAGAGCATATGGAGGGCCGTGGGAGGGCAGCCACTACTGATAAACACTTCCAGCAGCCAGCCTGCCACTGCTGCTGCAGCCACTACTCCTCAGGGTCCCCGCCGAATAGCCAGGGCCACCACATCTGAGCCTCAGCTTGGGACAGGTCACCCCACCTGGCTACTCTCCTGGGGAGACAAGAGGCTGAGCTCTGGTGACTTTCTAGGGCAGACTGGGATTTTCTCTGGGTCTTTTGCAAAGCAGAGGGCTCAAGGCTTGCCTGGAGTAGGGCTGGGAGCCGGCCTCTGCAGTTCAGCCTGTGCCCTCTGCCAATCTGATCATCTTTCAGTCTCAGTCTCCTCCCTCTTCTTCTGATTGTCTGTTTCTGGCTTGTTTTCTTCCTCTCACATTTGCTCACACTCACTCTGGCCTCTCTCTGGCTGATGCCCTCTTTGTGTCCCCACTTGTTGATTCTGTTTCTTTGCCCCATTTTTCTCTGACCTCCTCTTGCTCTTTGTTGCTGTTTCTCCTTCCACCTCTGCCCCATTTCTTCTTCATCCTCCCTGGTGAGCTCTTCCTTTTCCCTCTGTCTCTCCGCTCATCCTTGGGTGTCTCTCAGTCTCTGCGTTGCTGGTTTTCTTTCTGTCTTCTGCCAGTTCTCTTTCTCTATGTAGGCATCGGGCTCTCTCTCTCCCTCCCCATCTCTGTAGTTTCTCCATTAAACAGCCTCTCTCTCTCTCTCTCTTTCTCTTTTCTCTCCCTCTCCCTCCCCTGCCCTCCCTGCTCGGCTCCTGGGCCTCTGCTGTCTTTTATCACTATCAGCCCCTTTCTCTATACCTCTCATTTGTTTTTCTTTCCTGATTCTCAGAGAAGGGGGCTGGAGCCCAGGGCCCCTGTGCTGTGGGAAACACAAGGACACTTCGTGAGCTCTGAGCTCTGAGTCTGTGCCTTACAGATACTCTTTTCCTGCAGCTGGTGCTCTCCTGGCCTCTGGGACACTCACTCCCCACCTCTCCCATCCCCCACCCGATACACAGACACATGGAGTGGCCCCAAAGCCCAGCCTGGCCTGCTGGCCTCTCTGTGGGCCTGGCTTCATTCCACTCGTTACTCCTCCCACCCTCAATGCCTGGTTTCCATGGTTACCCTGGCTCTCAGAGGCCATAGTGGATGTCTGGTGCTGGTGGCTTAGACTAACTGGGATCAGGAGCCTCCCTCCTCCTCTCTACCCTGGAGAACCCACCATAAGGCTCTAAGGGTCCACCTGGTTCTCAAAAGGATATTGCCAGTATTTGTTTTCTAGAAAGGTTAGAATCGGCCGGGTGCGGTGGCTCAAGCCTGTAATCCCAGCACTTTGGGAGGCCGAGGTGGGCGGATCACGAGGTCAGGAGATCGAGACCATCCTGGCTAACACGGTGAAACCCCATCTCTACTAAAAAAATACAAAAAACTAGCCGGGCGAGGTGGCGGGCGCCTGTAGTCCCAGCTACTCGGGAGCCTGAGGCAGGAGAATGGCATAAACCCGGGAGGCAGAGCTTGCAGTGAGCTGAGATCCGGCCACTGCACTCCAGCCTGGGCGACAGAGCCAGACTCCGTCTCAAAAAAAAAAAAAAAAAGAGAGAGGTTAGAATCGTGGCCAGCTCATCCCAGCTGAGGCCATGACCAAAAGGACATCATTAGCCAAGTGTGGCTCAGACCAAGATCCAAGCTGCTGAATCCTTCAAGCAATCAAGAAAACACTGGGGGATAGAGGGCTGAATAATGACAAGTCCTTGCCTTCGAGAAGCCCCCAGATGATAGGGGCAGAGGGTGCTGGAAATACTGACCTTCTTGTGTCTGGGGCATCAAAAATGTCCCCCAGAGGACAGGGCAACAGTTGGGCCTTAGAGGGTAAATAGGGAGAGGGGAAGGAGCTGGCTGGTATTTGAAGCAAATGACACAATTAGTGTGAAGGCACTAGGGTTCAGGACAGGGTGATGGGAAATGTGAACTCCAAGAGGGTTGTAGCTTTGATGCCTAATTCCGTGTCTGGCAGAGTAGACACTAAACAAATGCTGAGGGAGGGAGGGAATGAATGGATGAATGGTCTACAAGGAGGCTGGGAGCACAAGGGGACACGGATGGGCAGAGAGCAAAGAGCTGGGAAGATGCGTCTGGGCAGGTTTCATTAAAGACTCATCCACCCAAGCCGAACAGTTAGAACTTCATGACTTAGCCAACTAGAGATTTGTTTGTTCCTTCCTTTGTTTTTCTTTCAGAGAAATAACACTCTGGCAGCTGTTTGGAAGATGAACATAAGTTTGAACTTGTAAATTTTACAAGTTCAGGACTAAACTCTTCATCTTCCCCACCTCCCCGCAGAACCTGCAAGAAGCAGGAAGAAGCATGGCCTCATCTTTCCAGTTGATTGCAACTCCATCTTTCCAGTGCTCTGGCCAAAAGCCCTGGCGTCATCCCTGACTCATCTCTTTCTCTCACCCCCTACATTTGATCTGTCAGGAAATCCTGTTAGCTGCACTTGCAAAATGCGCCTGGAATCCAGCCATTTCTCGCCACCTCCTCTGCCACCATCCTCCTCCAAAACACCCTCATCTCTCCCCTGGGCCATTGCAATGGCCCCTCACTTTCAGCTTTCATGCTCTCCCTGCCTCCTCTGGCCTCCCCCACCGCAGGTGTATCTCTTCTTATACACTACTCAGAGTGAGCCTGTTAAAATGTTGGTCACATCACTTCATTCTTCAGCTTGAAACTCTGCGATGACTGTATCTCATGCTGAGTCAAAGTCAAAGTCTATGCAAGGTGCAAGGGCCCTGTATGATCCACCTGCTAGCCGCCCCCATCTCCTATCTGATCTTCTCTCCTACTACACGGGGTCCCCAGGCACATGGAACAGTGAGTCCATTAAACTTCTTTTTGTTTTTAGATAAATTATCCAGTCTCAGGTATATCTTTATCAGCAGCATGGAAACAGACTAACACAAGCCCCTATGGTTTGGCCTGCTGTTGGATGTTGAGGCCGGTTCTTGGAGGAGCCCTGAGTGCTCTCCTGGCCTCTGGAAAACTCACTCCCAGGTTGAGAATCTTATTCTGTCAGGGGGAAGTTGGAAAGCTAAGCAGTCATCTTTCCCAGACTCCTTTGCAGCTAGGATCTGGGCTATGAATGCTGTTCTAGAGGTAAACATGCCCCCATGAGTTGGGGAAGGAGGAAGAGAGGTGTAGTCACTGAGCTGCAGCTAGAGCATCCCTAGCATCTGCTAACCAGCTTTGCAGGTATGTGGCAATTCCAGTGGTGGCAGCAGCATCCACACATCTGAGTCATAGTAATGGGCATGACCTTCCAAACCAAAGTCCAGGGGCTGCCCCTGACTGCCCTTCTCCAGCCCTCCCACAGTTTTGCAACCATCTACTTTTCGGTTTTAATTCATTTGCTGCTTAAAATTCATAGGGGGCTTTCCATTTCCCACATTGAATCCTTACAGCCAGTCCTGCTGCATCCTCTGGGCTCCCTGACCCCTCTGCCTGGCCACATCCTCTCCCGTCTCCCCCTCCACAGTCTGAGTAATTCCTTCTGGCTGGAGATGGGGGTGGAGATTATTCTTTATCCATCTAACCACACGCAATCCCCAGATCTATCATCCAGGCACCTGAGTACTTCCTGGCCCTTTTGAAACTCCAAGTCTGGAGTCCCTCCCTTTCTGTTCTCAGCTATCTCTGTGCCCCTCTGGGAAGGAAGTCACATCATCTGCATGGGTTTGTTCTGAAGGTCCTGGAAGGATTCTCCCCAGCATTCCCATTCTCTAGACTGACTTTTTCAAAAGCATGTTCTGTGCAAGGGGTGTGAATGGGATTCTTAGAAAACAGAGCTCTACCAAGCAGGAAGCTGCTAGTGACACAACGTGAAAGGGGCTTCTTTGGCCGGGCGCAGTGGCTCACACCTGTAATCCCAGCACTTTGGGAGGCCGAGGCGGGCGAATCACGAGGTCAGGAGATCGAGACCATCCTGGCTAACATGTGAAACCCTGTCTCTACTAAAAAAATACAAAAAACTAGCCGGGCGAGGTGGCGGGCGCCTGTAGTCCCAGCTACTCGGGAGGCTGAGGCAGGAGAATGGCGTGAACCCGGGAGGCAGAGCTTGCAGTGAGCTGAGATCTGGCCACTGCACTCCAGCCTGGGTGACAGAGCGAGACTCCGTCTCAAAACAAAAAAAAAAAAAAAAAAAGAAAGGGGCTTCTTTATAGCAGGACTTCTCAGAGCCTTTACTGTGGTAAGATAAATTGTGAAACCCCAAGAGGGATATCAGAGCACAGTGCCTGGCACAGCACTTCACACATAGTGGTCTCTAAATTAACCACAGTCTTTGGTGACCAATTCGTGACTTGGATTCTTAATTGGGTTTAGCTTGGGCAGGATGAAGTGAGCACTTTTCTGTACGTGTGAGAGTGGACAAAGCACAGGCACACTCGTTCTAGAGAGGTCCGAGTGCAGATCACAGTTCTGCCACTTACTGTGGAAAACTCACCTTGCCACTCCGAACCTCAGTTTCTTCTTCAGGGACAGGATACCTACCACTCAGGAGGACTGGGTTGGTGAATGAAATGAGGTACATAGTGGCGCCGGATACAGAGTGCTAGGAGGGTGACGGTCGTCTGGACCCACAACTCCTCTAACCACAGTCCAGCCCTCCCAGTTCAGCCAGGCTGACACAGTGAGGAGAACGTGGGTGGGCCTGGCAGGCTGTGCAGGGAATCCCGAGGGACCCTTCTTCTGAATTCCAGTCGTGCCAGTGGGGCTCTTGGGTTTCAAAACACAACATCACAGAGCTGCTCTGCTACCCGGACAAATTCCTATAATGGAAGGACTCAGATATTCCCAAAACCAATTTTCCACTCATGCTGCTGCTTCAGGCGGAAGGAGGCAGGGCACCAGCTGGGGACTGGAGGACAAAACGGAAACAGGCTGATGTCACAATAGTAACAGTACAAACTAAGACCTATGACTACTCACTATGGGCCAGATACTGCTCTAGGCATTTTGCATTTTCTCATTTAATCCTCATAGCAAACCAAAGAGTTAGGTGCTATTACCATCTCCAATGTGTAGGGAAGGAAGTTGAGGCTCAAGCCTCCCCGGGTGGCCTCATCTGTGGTCTGCTGCCCTGACTCTGACCAAGCCCTGCCTCTCCCTGAGTCCATGATTGCTCCCATTAAATGTCCACTCCTTGGCCTTGGTTCCGTCCTTGGAGTCCTCCTTGCTTCCCATGGCAATGTGGGAGGCCAAGTAGTTTCAGATTCCAGGGATCTTGTCCCATCGAAAATGTCAGGGCCAAGGCAGCTTGAAACAGCCCAGAGAACTTGAACTGCAGAGTAGAAAGATGAGGCCTGAGTCCCAGAACCTCATTCACATGCTGTATAATGAGACAGGTCACTCCACTTCTCAGGGTCTCGGGGTGTGACTAGGGACTGCTTGTCACTGGGGTGCCACACTGGTGTAGAGGCAGATAACAAAAAGCCCAACTCAAAGTGGCCTAAAAAGCAACGAATTTTCATTTTCTCATATAAATAGAAGTCCAGAACTAGGGTGGGTAATTCACAGTTCAGCAGGGGCATCAAGGACCCAGGTAGTCTTCATCTTTCTGTGTATCCATGTTTGCTTGCCTCGTGGTGGCAAAATGGCTGCAGCAGCTCCAGGCAGAGCATATTCAAACAACAATGCTCATAGGCCTTCAAAGAGTGGGACTCTTCCCTTTGTTTTTTTCTTTGAGACCAGATCTCACTTTGTCACTCAGGCTGGGGTGCAACGGTGCCATCATAGCTCACTGCAGCCTCAGTCTCCCAGGCTCAAATGATTCTCCCACTTGCTAGCCTCCCAAGTAGCTGGGACTACAGGTATGCACCACCATGTTGGACTGATTTTTTTTTTTTAATTTTTAATAGAAACGGGGTCTTCCTATGTTATTAAGGCTGGCCTAAAACTCCTGAGTTCAAGCAGTCCTCCTGCCTCAGCCTCCCAAAGCACTGGGATTACAGGCATGAGCCACCGCACCCCACCTGCTTCTTTACAAGAGAGAGGAAAACCTCATTAGTACTGCCTTTGTATCTCATGGGCCAGATTTGCACACACAGCCTAGCATTATGCCTGGTGTCTGAGTTGGCTAGAGCTGCTCTGACCAAGTCCACAGCCTGGCTGGTTTAAACAACAGACACTTCAATCCTCACAGATCTGGAGGCCAGAAGTCTGAGATCAAGGTGTGAGCAGGGTTTGTTTCTTCTGCAGCCTCTCTCCTTGGCTTGTAGACAGTTGTCTCCTCGCCATGCTTTCACACAGTCTTCCCTCTGTGAGGGTCCAAGTCCCAGTCTCTTCTTCTAAGAACATAAGTCATATTGGATTAGGACCCATCCTAGTGGCCTCATTTTAATGTATTATATCTTTAAAGACCTTAACTCCAAATACAGTCAAATTCAGAGGTACCTCAGGTTAAGGCTTTAGCATGAATTTGGGGAGGAGAGAATTCAGCCCCTCACACCTAGTAATAGCTCAATAAACATGAGCTATTAGTATTTGTATTGGCATTTGAATTCACATTTATGTGTTTTAACTGTTGCATTCTCCACCACTACAATGGAAATGGATTTATTTATTTATTTATTTTTGAGATGGAGTCTCACTCTGTCACCCAGGTTGGAGTGCAGTGGCACGACCTTGGCTCACTGCAATCTCTGTCTACCGGGTTCAAGCGATTCTCCTGCCTCAGCCTCCCATGTTGGCCAGGCTGGTCTTAAACCCCTAACCTCAGGTGATCCGCCTGCCTCAGCCTCCCAAAGTGCTGGGATTACACGCGTGAGCCACCACGCCCAGCTGGAAATTAACGTAACTGTTCTATCTAACCAAATTGTTTAAATTCAGCAAATGGCAGCCAGGACTGATGGGTGGAAGGTACCAGAGCAGTTCCCTCCCTTCAGGGCCAGGCTATATCTTTGCCCTGAGCAACAGTGGGGTAGCTTCTTTTCAGTGATTCCCAAGAACCCAGAATTCCTCCTCACCTCACTTTCTTAGAGGGATAAGGAAAGGAGTGGAGAAAGAGGTGCAGCCAGGCTAGACTGAAGTGTCAGAGGTGCCTCTCACGGCCTTACCCTCAATGACCAAAAGCTAGCATTCATCCAGTCATTCATTCAGCAAATATTTATTGAATGCCTTGGAGTAGGCCAGCACTCTTCTGGGTACTAGTGATTTGGTGGAACAAACAATGCCTCTGTCCTTGTGTTCGTAATCTACTGAGGGAGACAGACAATGAAGAAACCAATACTAATACCATATAAAGTCAGCACTGTGATGGAAAGAGAAACGGGTTAAGGGGATAGAAAATGGGAGCGGGGGCCAGGTGCAGTGACTCATGCCTGTAATCCCGGAACTTTGGGAGGCCAAGGTGAGGGGATCACTTGAGCCCAGGAGTTCCAGACCAGCCTGGGCAACATAGCGAGACTTCGTCTCTACAAAAAAAAAATATTTTTTAAAAAAAATTAGCCAGGCATGGTGATGCATGCATGCCTGTAGTCCCAGCTACCCAGGAGGCTGAGATGGGAGGACCTGAACCCAGGAGGTCAAGGCTGCAGTGAGCTGTGATTGTGCCACTGCACCCCAGCCTGGGTGACAGAGTGAGACACTGTCTCAAAAAAAAAGAAAAAAAAAGAAAAAGAAGAAAATAAAAAAAGAAAAAGAAAACAGGAGGAAGACAAAACAAAGGGGGAAAATAAAGAAAATGGGAGTGGAGTGGTATTTAAACGGAGGGACCCAGGGCCCTCTAAGGGAAGACACTTGAGCAGAGGCCGCAGGAAGTGAGGAGGGAGCCCCAGCTGCAGGACTGGGCTCCAGGCTGTGGGAACTACACACACAAGAGCCCCAGGAGGACAATTCACAGCCAGAAGCCAGAGTGGCTGGAAAGGAGTGAGCAAGGAGCAGAAGACTTTGGCTTTTACTTCTAGTGGGAAGGGAAACCACTGGACAGTTTTCAAAAGGAAATGTCAGGCCAGGCGCGGTGGCTCACGCCTGTAATCCCAGCACTTTGGGAGGTCAAAGCAGGTGGATCACCTGAGGTCAGGAGTTCGAGACCAACCTGGCCAACATGGAGCAACCCTGTCTCTACTAAAAATACAAAAATTGGCTGGCTGTGGTGGTGGGCACCTATAATCCCAGCTACTTGGGAGTCTGAGAAAGGAGAATCGCTTGAACCCGGGAGGCAGAGGTTGCAGTGAGCTGAGATCATACCACTTTACTCTAGTCCGGGTGAAAGAGTGAAACTCCATCTAAAAAAAAGAAGAAAAAAAAAAAAAGGCTGGGTGTGGTGGCTCACGCCTATTATCCCAGCACTTTGGGAGGCTGAGGCAGGTGGATCACCTGAGGTCAGGTGTTCGAGACCAGCCTGACCAACATGGAGAAACTCCTCCTCTACTAAAAATACAAAAATTAGCTGGGCATGGTGGCGCATACCTGTAATCCTAGCTACTCGGGACACTGAGGTGGGAGAATTGCTTGAACCCAGGAGGCAGAGGTTGTGGTGAGCTGAGAACGTGCCATTGCACTCCAACCTGGACAACAAGAGCAAAACTTGGTCCAAAAAAAAAAAAAAACCCGGAAATCTCATGGTATGATTTAGTGTGGGCAGAATGGGAGGGCTCATACTTATAGGTACCTGTAAGAATCAAGTGAGCTCATTCATAAAAAGGCTTACATGAAGAGTACCTGGCACAAAGTAAGTGCTAAGTGAGATTTTCTACCATTATTATGATTGTTATCCTCATTGTATGGAAGAAGAAACTGAGGCTTCAAGTGGTAACTAGCCCAAGATCAACCACTGGTAAGGGGTGGAGCCAGTCTGTTACCAGAGCCTGGGCTCTGCATTGCTACAGATTGGAAGTCCCACAGACCCACGTCCAAATCTTAGCCCTGCCACTCATGAGCTGTGTGACCTCAAATGATTAACTTCTCATGGTTCTGTTTCTGCGTCTATCAAATGGAGGCATGGCTGACAACCTCTAAGATGGCCCCAGTGACCTTGCCTCCTGGTGTTCATAGCCTTTTGTATTCCTCTCCACTGAGTCACTAACTTACTTCTAAGCAACAGAATACAGCAATATTGAGGATGTTACTTTGTATCTGCTTACGTTACAAAAGATGGTGAGTTCCACCTTGCTAGCAGACTCTACCACCTTCTACTTGTGGACTTTAAAAAAGCAAGTGTGTGTGTGGGAGAGGCCCATGTGATGAAAAGTTAACAGTAGCTCTGGCCATAGCCCAGAGATAACTGAATTCTGCCAACAACCACTGACTAAGCTGAGAAAGAGATCCTTTCCCATTCAAGCCTTCAGATGAGACCACAGCCCTTGCAGATGGCTTGATTGTAGCCTTGTGAGAGACATTGAAGTAGAGGATCCTGCTGAGTCATGCCTGGGTTTCTCACCCACAGAAGTTGTGAGACAATAAATGAGTGGAGTGCTGTCTTAAGCCACTAAGCTTTGGGGTGATTTGTTACACAGCAACAGATAACTAAATACAGGAGTGATAATTGTGCCTGCAACTGACAGTCATTGGGGACAAACACAGTGTTTTGTATAAAGTATGTAGCTCCATGCCTGGCCCCAAGCGAGTTCTGAATAAATGGTAGCTGTTTTCATTTTAGTAACTAAGCCCTCCCAGAGGGCAGATGACAAGTCTGCTCTACCTGGACTCTGAGCCTGAACAATGCCTGGGGTTTGCTAAGATCTAGACCCAGAAAGGCCAGGCTCAAACAGTTTGCTCAGAGGACTGGAACATCCCTGGGCCTTTAGCTTTGCTCCCCGCATTGCAGGGCCTCTTAGTCATCCTGATGTCCATGTCATGGCAGATCCCAAATTTTGCACCCCAGTTTCACCCTCAGAAGGGCCCCAAAACTGGTGTTGCACCCTCCTTCCCATTTCCTGGCCACCTCCAGAAGGCCCCAGATTACCCCTCCCAGTCCAGGAGAGGAAAGGGTTGAAGGATGGGAGGAAGACATAGCCCAGCCAGAGGCTCGGAGTTGGGCTCAGCCAGGCCTCTCCTTCGAGGGCAGCTTCTCCATGTTGGAGGCATCCAGGCAGTAAGCAGGCCCCAGGCGCTGGCCCTGGCTACTGCATTTCATCCTCAAAGTCAGAGCAATCTCCTGCATAGCTCTTGGCATGGGACCCATCCCCCCACACCCCCCGCCCTCTCACTCCCCCACACCCCCAC
>NW_016819049.1:1820240-1845331 GCF_001698545.2 Rhinopithecus bieti
CACCCCCCACCCCTGCCACACACACAGAGCAGCATCCAGCTGTGAGTCATCTACTCCATTAAGACCTATGGCCATGGCCATTCCTCTTGGAGATTAGCAGCCAGGCCCTCCTAACCCCCACCTAAGGCCTGCCACTCTCTCAAAGGCGGGACACACCACAGCCAGGCACCTGGACTGTCCTCTGGCCTTCACCAACACACACCCTGGGCATGCGATGGGGTCTCTGGATGTCCTGCTCTCTCTTTTGTCACATTGTCTTGTTGTCTCTCCCTCATTTCTCTGCTGTTTCTATCTCTGTTTCTTTCTCTCCCTCCCACCCTGCCTCACCCCCACATCTCTCTTTCTCTGCCCCTACTTTGATACCGCTACTACTGCATCACTCTCACTCTGCCCCCCGTCTTCAGGGAGACTTCCTCCCTACACCTCCCACTCCCTAAAGCTGCCTGTGCTTCCCTGTGTGACTCCTGAGTCTACCCCTCAGCCCACTACCATCTCCACTGCCCAAGTACTACCTGCCCTGAGAAGCCCACTCTCATTTCTTCCTCCTCCTTTACCCCAAACAGAATGCAGTCTCTGTCTCTCTCTACCTTTGGTCATATGATTTGTGGATGGGATATCCATCCACTCCTTTGCCTCACCTACTCCCTTGCTAGCTCTACCAGCCTCAAGGGCAGTGGCAAACACCAACATGGCTCATGTAGGTATTCAGGAAGCCTCAAAAAGGGAAAGAGACAGGGAAGAGAGAGGAGAGACAGATAAGAAAGTAAAGATGCCAGATGAACTTATTGAGCACCTAGTGTATGCCAGGCACTGTTCTGGGTGCTGAAGAATTATCACCTACCTTGGGTAGTAGGGGAAATGGATGTGAGTATGAAATAGTCGTTGTCATAAGTATCAGAGAGAGAGAAGACCAGGATTGTGGGAGACCATGGGCTGTGTTCCTTATGCTGGATTTGGGGGGTTTGAGAAGGCTTCCCGGAGAGTGTTGTTTCTAAGCTGGGACCTGAAGGATGAGTCAGGAAGGTGAAGAGGAAAGGTAGACACGGTGGACAGAAGGAAAAAAGAATGGAAGGCTCAGAGGCAGGGAGGCAGGAGGAGTAGATGGATGGATGAGTGGGTGGGGGAGTGCAGGCTTGAATGGACAGGGGGAGGACTGATCCAATGGGCAGGTGGGTCCAGGATGTGTGGTGGATGGGGCTTTGCACAACCTGCTTGGCCAACTGCAGGGTCAGAGCAGCAGGGAGAGGGGAGGGTCCTAGGTCATGTCCTTGTCCTCTGTATGGCCCTTTGATCTGGATCCCAGGCAGACACTGATGACCCCGTCCACCCCCTCAGCCACACAGCCCAGACCCTCTGGCCTCAGCCCCTTCAGACCCTCTCCTGGGGGTCCTGGAGATAGGGTTATTTGTAGACGATAACCTCCCTGCCCCACGTTCCCTACCCCCAGACTCAGACACTTGCCTCTCTCTGGCCACTTCCTTCTATTCTTCTGCCCTGTGTGTAGAGGGGGAGGCAGCAGCCCTGGCTCCAGAGAAGCCTGCCCCTCCTTTCTTTCCTCCTTATCTCTGTCCTGGCCGTGTTTCCTGCCCAAGGAGACAGAAATAAAGAGGCAGGCCCTCCTGCGAGTGTTAGTGATTCTGGGAGCAGGGCTGTTAGGGTCTCCAGGGCAGAGGCCCCCATTCAGCCTGTTCCCATTGCCACTGTGAGATGCCCAGTTATGGGGCACCCAGGTCTGGGATGCCCAGGGGTGGCGTATCCAGGCATGGGGCATCTACATGTGGGGTATCCAGGTGTAGAAGTTCCAGGTGTGGGGCCAGGGTGGAGATGACGGTGTTTGGCATGGCTAAGAGCAAGAGATTTGTCTCTGCCTGGCTCTGCATCTCTGGGTGAGCCACGGTCTCCCTCAGTCTCGGTTTGCCCATCTGTGAAATAGGACTGGTGGCAATGCACATCTCCCCGGGCTAGTGTGGGAATTAAGGGAAACGCTGGAAATCACATGACTGAAGAGTTTTCACTTCTTTTATTAAAGCCAGACAGTTCCTTGAGGAGTGCTGTAGGGAGAGAAAGCGGGTGTTGGCCAGGCCTGCAGGACCTCTCACAGGGCAGGGTGGGGGTGGGCTGGAGGGTGCATCTCCAACCTACTGAGCTCAGGTCTGGCGCTCCCTCCCCTGGGCCTGGGAATTGCTGGGGAACGCGTGCCTCTGGCATCCTGCCTCTGGCTTCCAGGAAGGACCCGGCTCCGGGCTGCCTCCTCCTCCCTCTCCACTCCCACCCCTAACACCCCCTGCACACACACACACACACACACACACACACACACACACACACAGAGCAGAGATGCAAGGACCTCCCTCCAACCATCGTCTTACAGAGAGCGGGGGAGAGGTCCACAGAGACCCCCAATATCTACACCAGGCTTCCACTAGGAGCCTGACATACCCCTTCCTAGCTAGGTGGCTCAGAGAGGACTGATGTCCCTCTCAATGACTTTATAGAAGACCTGTAAGCCGGGCGCGGTGGCTCAAGCCTGTAATCCCAGCACTTTGGGAGGCTGAGACGGGTGGATCACGAGGTCAGGAGATCGAGACCATCCTGGCTAACACGGTGAAACCCCGTCTCTACTAAAATACAAAAAACTAGCTGGGCGAGGTGGCGGGCGCCTGTAGTCCCAGCTACTTGGGAGGCTGAGGCAGGAGAATGGCGTAAACCCGGGAGGTGGAGCTTGCAGTGAGCTGAGATCCGGCCACCGCACTCCAGCCCGGGTGACAGAGCAAGACTCCGTCTCAAAAAAAAAAAAAAAAAGAAGACCTGTAGGACTGGTGTCAAATGAGAGAGAATCGAATAGGGGCTTTCAGGCAGCAGGGGCATCTGTAAGTGCTCACTGAGCATTTCTCCCTTGATACCCTTCTCTCTCAAATTATTCATTCAACAAATGTTTTCAAGAAGGTACTATGTGCCACACACAGTGTGGCTACAGAAGAGACTGAAAGCGGGACGGATCCTGGCTCTATTTTAGGAAACATAAAACTAGCAGGTCAAGTTACCAATGATGATGGCTGTTGCAACAGGAATAAGTAGAGAGCTTGGACAGGAAATAAGGAGGTAACAGCTACTGTAGACAGGGAGGTCAGGCAGGCTCTCTCAAGAGGGGACGTTTAGCAGGAGCCCCAGCCATACTGAAAGCTGGGGGTGACTGTTCTGGGCAGGTGAAGCAGCAGTGGAGAGGCAGTGTTGGGGAAAGAGTTTAGATTTAAAATGTCCTCACCCAGATCCCAGATCTGCTTGAATTTGCTTCTCCTCCAGCCGTTACCTATTTTCCAGGGTCATTCGAGGCTCCTCCACACCCTGGACCCGCAGCCTGTTTGTTGCGAAGCTGCTAATTCTGTCTCTGAAAGGGCTCTGCTGTCTTGCTCCCACCCACATCCCTGGTCTGGATTGTGGAGACACACGCTCACTGGAGGCACACCCTCGCCTCACCCTCCCAGTTTACTCTCTACCCTGCTCCCAGGGATCATTCTAAAACCAACACCTTCATGGAGCTACTCTGCTCAAAAATCTCCCATGGCTCCCCATTGCCTGCCCAGCCCAACCACACTGCTTGACCGTGCCTCTCGGGCTTCACAATCACATCACAGCCTACTCGTCCAGACCCATGTCCCTGCCACCACCCGCTGCCTCTCATAGACCCTGAACTTTTCATGCTGCCCTGGCCTGCATGCCCTTGCTCATACAGTTCCCCTGCCTGCAATGCCATTCCCTGGCTGCTCCACCACCTCCACCCCAGGCTTAGCTGTGGCACTCTTGCTCTCTGCTCATTCCTCTGCTGCATGTCCCAGCACTCCATATGTTCCTCTGTCTGAATCTGCACCATGCTGTATAGACAGGGGGGTTCATGCATTGGCAACCTCCAGTTGGGATGCCTTTCTCATATTTGGGTCCCCCAGTGCCACTGCAGGCCCAGCGGACACAGGAGAAGGAAGTATAGCAGACTGCGTGGACTTAAGACAACTTCCGGTGAGTGTCCTGGCTCAGCTATTTCACCTCATCTGTAAAAAGGGATAATTTTAGTACCTCTTATATCAGATTGTTGAGATGATTAAACAACACATTCAGTTGGATGGCACTGCCCCCAGGGATGATTTGGAAATGGATTGGGGGCATTTTCGATTGTCACAAAGATAAGGTCAGGTAGGGAGCACCACTGAACTGAGCAGGTGGTGGGTCTGGGAAGGCAGGTGACGAGTTAAGAGAGGGATGGTCTTTGGGAGGCCGAGGTGGGTGGATCACCTGAGGTCAGGAGTTTGAGACCAGCCTGGCCAACATGGCGAAACCCCCGTTTCTACTAAAAACACAAAAATTAGCCTGGCATGTTGGCACGCACCTGTAGTCCCAGCTACTCAGGAGGCAGAGAATTGCTTGAACCCAGGAGGTGGAGGTTGCAGTGAGCTGAGATCACGCCACTGCCCTCCAGCCTGAGCAGCAGAGTGAGACTGTCTAAAAAAAAAAAAAAAAAAAATAGTGGGATGGTGCTGTCCAGTGAGGAAATCGCCTCACAAGTCACATGACTTTCACGTGTCCTGCTGAACATTCATGTAGGGAAGAAAATATGTTTATCATTATGTGAGTCTAGACTTTAGCTCTGCTTTACATGTAAATATAAAGCATTTTTCCACACTTCAAATATACACTGAATTTTCAAGGATGCAACTAAAGACAAAAACAAGAGAACTCTATATTTAGTTTTATTCAGAACATGCCAAGAACTGTTCACAATTTTGGAAACGCGCATCTGACAGTGACATGATTAGAACGTTGGAGTCTCGGCTCAGTGCCCCACATTCCTGTACATCTGTAGCTGTCCCCTTCACGGTGGTCCTGCACAGGCTGCAAGCCCCTGACTGTTTCCTATGTCTTCCAGAGAAGCTGGGCCTGAGTGCTTATTCAAGTGCGGATTTTATTTTACGGGACATTATTTATATTTCCTGTTTATGTTACAGATAGGACATTATATATGGTTATTTTTAAAAATCGTGCACGTAGGTAAGTTACAACATCCATGGGGTTTATTTCAGAATATTAATGGGAATGTTATGCACCATTCACATAAAAAGAAGGTGTCAGGCATGTGGGGATCTGGAAGCAGGGTTGCAGAGTTTTTATGAAGTGGTGAGAATTTGGACACTATTGCTAAGGACTTAACACACATTTGATGGGGGAGTGAACGAATGGATACAGGTTGTTGAAGGAAGCTCTCTAATGCCCCTTATATTACCACTCACAGGTGAGCTAATGCTTGGGACTGCCTGGAACTATCTGCTCCCAGTTCTGGAACCTTTTACAGAGCCAGCTAAGCACAAGGCTTCCTTGGCTCCAGCAGCCAGTTGGTTTCTTGCTGGGTCGGGAAGCTGTTCAGGGCAACTTCAGCCCTGCCTTGGAGGCCCACCTGGATATGGAGGCCCAGCCAGGGTTAGATCCAGGCAGCTTCTGGGATTTCTGCAACATCTGATAATAGGAGTGGAATTCCCGCCCAGGCCTGGTCAGGAGTGAGGGGAAGGGACAGTGTGATTCTAGGTGTCATATTCCTTCCTTCTGGGAATCAAAATAATCACATTTGCTTCAAGTTTATTTCATTTACATATTTTATTGTTATAAGTAACACATGCTTGTTGCCCAAAGAACTCTAATCAGGGTAGGCGTGTGGACTTCTCTGTTCCATGTCCTGTTTCTTACTAACATAGAGAGCAAGTGCTTTCTTAGAACTGTTTCAGGGGCCGGACGCGGTGGCTCAAGCCTGTAATCCCAGCACTTTGGGAGGCCAAGGCGGGCGGATCACGAGGTCAGGAGATCGAGACCATCCTGGCTAACACCGTGAAACCCCGTCTCTACTAAAAAATACAAAAAACTAGCCGGGCGAGGTGGCGGGCGCCTGTAGTCCCAGCTACTCGGGAGGCTGAGGCAGGAGAATGGCGTGAACCCGGGAGGTGGAGCTTGCAGTGAGCCGAGATCGAGCCACTGCACTCCAGCCTAGGAGGCAGAGCAAGACTCCGTCTCAAAAAAAACAAACAAAAAAACAAAACAAAACAACAAAAAAAAGAACTGTTTCTGATTTATAAATTACTTACTGTCATTAATTTGTTTTCAATTGTTTTAAAACTTTTCTCATGGAACGAACCTATGCATATGGTTAAAAAAATAATAAAAAGTAAGTTTCTCTGTTCTCCTAAACACTCCAAGTTTGTTTTTCATTGTTATTATTATTATTATTATTTTAATTTTTAAGAGACAGGGTCTTGCCATGTTTTCCAGGCTGGACTTCAATTCCTGGGCTCAAGCAGTCCTCTCACCTCAGCCTCCCAAGTAGGTGGGACCTCAGGCACACACCACTGTGCCCAGCTTGTTTTGTTTGTTTGTTTGTTTTCAAACTAAATCATAGAAAATACATTTCTGGCTGAGCTTGGTGGCTCACGCCTGTAGTCCCAACATTTTGGTAGGCCGAGGCAGGAGGATTGCATGACCCCAGGAGTTTGAGACCATCCTGGGCAACATAACAAGACTTTGTCTCTAAAAAAAAATACAAAAATTATCCAGGTGTGGTAGTACTCGCCTGCAGTCCCAGCTACTCGAGAGGCTGAGATGAGAGGATTGCTTGAGCCCAGGAGGTTGAGGCTACAGTGAGCTATGATCAGCCTAGGTGACAGAGAGAGACCCTGTTTCAAAATCAATCAATCAATCAATTTAAACAATGCATTTCTGTTTCTTCATTTATCCACTCTAGGCAGTATCTACTAGTGACTCTCCATAAAAGGTGAGGAAATTAACAATCAGCCCCAAATGTTTGTTGACTATGTGATTTTATTTCATATTGGGAAGATTAACAGCATTTACATTCTATTTTATTTCTGTAACTATGATTGATTGTTCGAAGTGACAGCTAATTACCAGCAATTTTAGTAACAGCGAATACTTACGAAGTCCTTAGCCATATCCTGGTGTTGTTCAGAGCACTTCACATAGAGGCTAACTTGTTTAATCCTCACAACAACAACTCCAGGAGATAGCAACTGTTATTAACCCATTATGTAGATGAGGAAACTGAGACATGGAAAAGTTAAGGAATTTGTTCAAGAAGGCTCAGCTAATAGATGGCAGAGTGGAGACTGGAACCTCGGCTGGTCCCAGGGTCTGTGTTCTTAACTACCACATTGGACTTCCTCTCTGGGACTATTTCAATATTATATTTTTCGGAAGCATGGCCACACCCCTTAGATGACTTGAGCCTGTTGATGACTTAGTTCTTCCCCTGTTGTAGGTGGAGAAACATGGGGCTAAATGATGGTCTTGAAAAAAGCCCTCACTCATGAGGTTTCGCCATGTGCCAGTCACTATGCTCAGCACCTTGCAGGTGAGAGCGTGATTAACCTCACAGTAAGCTCCCAAGTGGGGCCTGTTGCCATCCCCATTTGCGGACAAGGTCACGGAGGGAAACAGACCTGAAGAAATCAAGACGAGAAGCCGAGTCTCACACCTGGGTTCATCTGGCTTCATGGAGCAGGCCCTGAATTAGGAGTCGGGCTATGAGCCATCACTCACTGTAGGCTCTGGGACAGGGACTCTAACCTGTCTGGGCTCTGGGTTCCCCAACTTAAGGGTGAAGCCAATTCCACAGGGCCACCTGGCTCTAGGACTCTACGGCTCTGCTTGACCCCGCTTTGCTGGGTAAACACGTGCCGGTCTCTCACCAGCCAGCCTCAGAAGCTTCAGCTGTGAGAGGGGGATAATAATGACCCTCTGCATAAAATCATGGGAAGACTAAATGAGATGACCTGGGTAACGCCCAGAGGACATGATAATGAGGAGGAGGAAGAGGAGGAGTCAAACAGCAGCCCAGGACCCTGTCCACCCCAGCCTGCTGCCCTGCCCTCCAGAGTCCCCCAGGGACAGCCTCCTTTCCCCACTCCCTCAGCTGAGGTGGGGCTGGAGATTCCAGGCTGTGGTTCCAGACCGTGGGAGGAAGTGAAAATGTCCTTTCTCACCAACTCTTGTTCTTCCAGGAGCTTCAGGTCCAGGCCTTGGGGGTCAGCAGGGCAGGCCTGAGGCCTGTGGTGCCGCGGGAAGACTTGGTTCAAGTGACACTGAGCCTGGGTCTAAGTGTGGTTGATGGCTTTTGTTTTCCCTGGCCCTTCAGGATGCCTTTGGGAAACCACCCATCCCGCTCGCCCCTCCACCCAGGTGCATTGCATGGGGCTAATTCTACCCCAGGTCTGGACGCCAAGTATGGTCACGTGATCCAGACCTGGCCAATCAGCCTGTTCTGTCCCCCAGGCCACAGTGATTGGTTTAGGGATGATCATGTGACCTGCAGAAGGCTTCAGGATAGTGGCTTCCTTGGGTAGGGGAGGTTGATGGTCAGACAGGGAAGAAGCCCACAGACAGATGCAAGTGCTGGTTAATATTCTGATTCTTGTGTTGGATGACCAGGTCTTGGGTGTTTATTTATATAAATAAACAAAGGAGAACCGTTTATGAACCTATGGCAAGAGGATGGCATGAATGAGGGATCATGATTACTAGAATTCTGTGACCCAAGGTCCAACACAGAGACAAAGGGGGAGAAAACAAACAAAAAACACCTCTGGAACTTGTTGGAGCTCTTGGAAAAGAAAAGCTGTGAGTGGATGTTCAAGAGGGTAACCTAGGGCGTCATGCATTGGGACACTCAGTAGGTTCGTACTGAATCAAAAACAATGAATGAATCCTGCAATGCAGAGAAAACCCTGTGATATGAGGGTAAGTAGGAAACACATCTAGACAGCAGCCCTGGCCCTAGGTCAAGTTGCAACCCTGTAAGCATTATATCCCAGTGGGGACAAGGACTGAGGGGTCAGGGAGAACGAGGACAGTTAATTTGCAGAGAAGCCCAGCTGGTGGGGGATTGTGATTCGGTTTCGTTTTCCATTAACGTGGTTTGTGTGGTGCAGGTATGGAAAGGCAGCCCCACGTGAGTGAAGCACACACCGTGTGCACCATTCAGCATCATCACACATCCTCACAGGAGTTCCGTGGGCCCCTTTGTGACGCCCAATTTATAGACAAGGAAGTCAAGGCCCAGTGCGGCAGAACATGCTGCAGCAGGGCCAGGACTTGAACTCAGATCTGCCCGCCTCTCAGCCTTTTTTCCCCTGTGGAAGCTCTCTCAGGTTGGAGGACAGTGAGGTGACTTCTTTTGCAGGCCCAGCACATACTGTGGAGCTGGTGGAGACACCTGGTTTCTGCATCTTGGAAGCTCACAGCCTCAGGCTGGGGGAAGCAGGGGAAGAGGCTGGTAGGTTGCAGGGGACAAGATTTTAACTCTTTTATATCCCCCAACCTCGGTCTCCACTCAGGCAACCCCATCCCAATGTCTGCCCAGTCCAGGTGAGAGCTTGAGCTGGCTCAGCACCAAGGGCAGACTGTGAACACGGGCATCTGGGCAGAGTCCCTACCCTCCATGCACTCCCTGCCCTCCCCAGCTCCTAACTCGGGGCCTCTTACCTAGCCCCCAGCCCAGGGCCTGCTGCAGCTCCCCACTCATCACCTGAAGTGGGATTGACTACCCCCACCCCAAAGAGGGCAGCACGTGGGGCAGCCCTGATGGGAGAAGCAGACAGGCGGCGTGATGGGGCTCTGGGGAGGGAGGTGTTGAGTGCGGCGGGAGGGGATTGCGGTCAGCAGAGCTAATGACATTAACAGGCCCTCAGGGTGGACATGGCTAGGCTCTCATCCTGGGGCCCTGGGAGCAGATAAAATGTGGGACTAGATGCTGAAACATATGCCCTGTGAGTCCTGCCTTCTTCACTTAAGCCACGCAGTGCCCTTGTGTAGGCAGGGTTAGCTGTC
Organism: Rhinopithecus bieti; assembly: GCF_001698545.2. Classification (NCBI taxonomy): domain Eukaryota; kingdom Metazoa; phylum Chordata; class Mammalia; order Primates; family Cercopithecidae; genus Rhinopithecus; species Rhinopithecus bieti. The sequence goes on from NW_016819049.1 coordinate 1,830,117, forward strand.
ACATTAATAATCATACAAAGACCAGTGGTCACTGTCATCTGCCGATCCTTATCAGGCACAGTTGTAAGGGCTGTCCCTGCCTGGTCTCAGGCTTCATAAGGTCTCTCGGAGGTAGTGATTATGTTGTCCCCATTTTGTCTCAGACATAACCAGAGAGGGTAAGTCATTGGCCCAATGTCACACAGCATCTAACCCAGGTCAGAAAGGATCCATAGACCACCCCTTTAATCTCAATGGCTACAAAACTCTCCAAATTCAATGTTCATCAGATCATTTGAGGTGCTGGTAAAATGCAGGCTCCTGGGCCCCACCTTGATCCACTGAATTAGGATGCAAGGGGAATGAAACTCTGGAAGCCATTTTGTTGTTGTTGTTGTTGTTGTTGTTGTTGTTGTTGTTGTTGTTTGACAGAGACTCACTTTGTCCCCCAGACTGGAGTGCAGTAGCGCGATATCAGCTCACTGCAACATCTGCCTTCTGGGTTTGAGCGATTCTCCTGCCTCAGCCACTCAAGTAGGTGGGATTACAGGCATGCACCACCATGCCTGGCTAATTTTTGTATTTTTAGTAGAGATGGGGTTTCACCATGTTGGCCACGCTGGTCTCATACTCCTGGCCTCAACTGACCCGCCCGCCTCGGCCTCCCAAAGTCCTGGGATTACAGATGTGAGCCATTGCGCCTGGTCTGGAAGCCATATATTTGACAAGTGCCCCAGTTGATCCTGGTGATCAGGCATGTTTGAGAACTCCTGCACCAGACTGTCAGAAGGACTAGTCAGAGAGGTAGAAAGCACCCAGTCTGCAGTGTCCGGCTTCTAAGGCCGTAGCTCATGAATAATGGAAGGAGGGGCCCTCCATGACGTCTCAGAAGGGGTGGACAAGAGGCTGCCCCAGGGCCGGTGGAGGTGGAGGACTGTCACCTTCCCACCCTCCCTGTGCCCCTTTTGGCTGCCTGTACAGAGTAGGAGGTCAAAGGCCTTGTCTAAGAACGTGGCAGGAGGGCCTCTCAGAGCCCAGTCAGTCAGTGGGGGATCTGTCAGCCCCTGGGGCAAGGCCAGGTGGGGGCAGATGGCAGATGGACACCCCCCACCCCAAGCCTCTCCCTGGGGCCAGGCAAGAGCTATCCAGCTCATCTTCCCGGGGCTCCAGCTTCACCTTTCCCGCCCCACCAGCCCTGCGTTGCCATCACCCGCGACTCCCAGCTGGTCCCCTCACCACAGCGACAGTCCTGTTCCCTGGCAAACAAGCACAACAGGGGCAGAATCCTGACAGAGTCACCCATGTCCACAGTCACAACCACACCGATGGATAGATGGGGTGCTGTGTAACCCGCACCTGAACAAAGAGGAGACTGAGACCAGAAAGGTAGGCGGGGCCTGCGTTGCAGAAGGGCACCCAACTCAAGGGTCAGGTTGAAATCCCGCCCAGCCACGCACTCTGACATGGGGCTGGGGGTGGGAGGGGCCTATTTTTCAGGTGACATAAGAGCACTGGGGTGGGCGGGTCCTGTCTGCAGGAGGAGCCCAGGACTTGCCCAGGGTCTATCCCGTAGTTGCCAAGTGGTACTGGGTCTCCAGATTCCTAGACCCTTTGTTTGGATTGACCAGTCAGTTCAAACTGCTTTAACCCACAGAATGATTGTTTCAAATAATTTCTTTTTGTTTGTTTTTTGTTTTTGAGGCAGAGTCTTGCTCTGTCGCCTGGGCTGAAGTGCAGTGGTGCGATCTTGGCTCACTACAACCTCTGCCTCCCAGGTTCAAGCAACTCTCGTGCCTCAGCCTCCCGAAGAGCTGGGATTACAGGCATGCACCACCACAACTGGCTATTTTTTTTTGTATTTTTAGTAGAGACAGGTTTTCACCATGTTGGCCAGGCTGGTCGAACTCCTGACCTCAGGTGATCCACCCGCCTTGGCCTCCCAAAGTGCTGGGATTACAGGCGTGAGCCACTGTGCCCAGCCTCAAATAATTTCTTATACAAAGTAATGAATAATAACCCTAGCCAGCAATGTTTGAGCATGTACTGTGTGTCAGGCCCTTCTCATGGGTAATCTAATTTATGACTAAAAATGATCTTATGAATAGCTACCATGATTATTGCCATTTTATAGAAGCAGAAACTAAAGTGTCAATAAAACAGGCAAAAATCATGCTGCCACTGACTTCAGGGGGGCCACCTCCACATTTCCACCCTCCAGGGGTTCCTTGGAGCATAGTTTGAAAACCAGTGCACACCAATCTTAAGCATACTTGTACCAGAATCAGAAAACACATCAGAACAATGCACCATGTGAAGTTTAATTAGGGGCAGTTCCCCCTGCTTCCTAGGGTCTTGTCATCCCTACCTCACCACCCTCACTTTCCAGTCTTAGTAAAGAATGGAAATGCTCGTCTATTATTTCATCTGCCTAGGCTCCAGCTGGACCAGTTTTTCTGGGCTCCTACCTTCTCTCAAGTTGATCTCATGCTTTTAAGGAGGGGTTGTTCTGCTTTCTTATGACCCCATGCCCTAGATCACAGTTTACTGGTCCTATCACAATTCTCCTGCAGGTTGACTGGAATAGAGGAGTCTCCCCACCTAGTGATGGGGCTGCTAGACGGGGCTCTGGGGGGCTCACTGGCCATGTCCCCCACCTGTGGAGGACTCAGTCTCTAAGGAGAGGGTATGAGGACAGCCCACAGAGAGAGCAGAGACTCCTGAGTCTTGTGATGTCCCGCTTCTGGTCCCTGAAATCCAACAGCATCCTTCTCACCAGCTGTTCACTCCTTTCTTATGCTGGCCTAGCTAAGCAAATCCAATTTCTGTTGCTTGCCACCAAAGAAAAGGAGGGGGTGGGGTGTAGGAATAGAAGAACCAAGCTGCTTCCCAGGTTGTAGCTGTGTCACTCAGTACAATTTTAGCTGACCACTCAGCGGCCATTCTTGCCCTTCTGTTCTTCATGGCAGCACCTGCGTCTCAGCCAGCCGGGTTTCCTTACAGGTTGGGAACTGGCATGGCATGAACCTTACTTAGCCAATGAGATGTACGAGGGAGCCTGGTGGTGGGGAGGTAGTGGGAGGTGCCTGGAAAGGTTTTCCTTGTTATTCAAAGGGGACATTAGATAGGGCCTGTGAAGAGATGGCTCTTTGTCCCCAGGTATCTGTGTTCCCCTTTTTTGTCTGTATAAACAGTTTTTATTTAATTATTATTAATTTTTTAAGACAGAGTCTCACTCTGTCACCCAGGCTGGAGTACAGTGGCACAATATTGGCTCACTGCAACCTCCGCCTCCCAGGTTCCAGCAATTCTCCTGCCTCAGCCTCCCAAGCAGCTGGGATTATAGGCACGCAGTACCATGCCTGGCTCATTTTGTATTATGTGTAGAGATGGGGTTTCACCCTGTTGGCCAGGCTGGTCTTGAACTCCTGACCTCAGGTGATCTACCCAGCTTGGGCTCCCAAAGTGCTGGGAATATAGGTGTGAGTCACGGCGCCTGGCCTTAGGAATAGTTTTTAGATGGGCATGTGGCTGCCCAGCCAAAACCTGCATTTTCTAGCCTCCCTTATAGCTAGATGGATGTGGCCATGCAGCCATGTTCTAACCAACAATATGAGTAGATGTCATGTGTGCAACTACCATGTGCACCCACAAAATGAGGGGCATGTTCTCCCCTCCTTTTCCTCCTCCTCCCTGAGGAATACAGTCACGTGCCACATAAAGATGTTTCGATCAATGACAGACCTCATGGAAGACAATGGTCCTGTGAAATTACAATACTGTATTTTTACTATACCTTTTCTGTGTCTAGATATGTTTGGATACACAAATGCTGTGTTACAATTGCCTACAGTATGCAGAACAGGGACATGCTGTACAGGTTTATAGCCTAGGTGCAATAGGCGATACCATCTAGCCTAGGTGTGTAGCAGGCTGTACCATCTAGGTTTGTGTTAAGTACACTCTCTGATGATCGGACAACAATAAAATCATCTAATGACATATTTCTTAGAACATGTTCCCATCGCTACGCAACACATGACTGTACTTACATGACGAGCCACCTCCAGCTTTGCAATATGGGCAACAAGGTATAGAAACCTAGTCCTCAATACCACTGGGCTGCCATGTTAACCCTGAACTAGCCTGGGACTGTAAAAGACCAGGAAAATACATTTCTATCTTGCTTAATCCACTGCTGTTTTGGGTCTTGTTGTAGCAACTGGGTCAGTGTCTAATCAGGGATTCTTGCCTTCCTGCTTTAGATCTTGATGTGATGGCTGGAGCTGTGGCAGCCACCTTGTGACCATGAGGGAAAAGCCAAGAGGCTAGTTGAGAAGCCAACCGAGAGTTTTACATTCATTGAGCTCCTGGATTTGCCAACTCTAGAACCACTCATTCTGGGTATCTCATTAGGCAAGATAATAAGTTTCTCATTATTCATGTTGTTTTCATTGGTCTTTCTTTTACTTACAGACAAAGCATGACAACTGAAGTACTCAGTGAGGTTTGTGGTGAAGTTGCCTGAAGTCATACCCTGGCTAGAGACAGTAGAAAGCTATGTGGGCTATTGAACCCACTCCCATACCAGGGGGTTTTGCCCTTTCCATCCAGGAAGTTCAAATCCAGCCTCAAACCTTTCTAAACAAAGCATCTGTCAAAAGAGTATTGATAAAACAGAGCATCTCTGTTTATTCCTCAAAAGAGATAGAGAGAAATGAGGACACCCTACCTAAGATGTGTGCTGGAGGAAATGTGACTTTTGTCCTCTAAACAGAAATAAGCATGAGTCTCTCCTGTATCCCTGGCAGCCTCAACCTGGGCGCTTTTATTCCTGCCCATGTTTGCACTTCACGGAGCCAGGAGTTCCTGTGGATTAGTCAGGATCTTGACAGGAAACAGAAGTCACATCAGCTAGGATTTCGAGGAGGATTTAACAGAGGTATAGACGGAATTAAGGGAACTAGCACGGGATGCTGAGGCGCCCAGGAACAAACAATAGCAGGAAGCCATTACTACCCCTGATCTTGAAGGCACTGGGGGAGGGAACAGCATTAGGGAACCTGGCAAGGACTGGAGTGTGGGAGAGAGGCCATCGCACCAGAGCTGCCATTATAGAGAGATGCAGCCAAAACCTTGGCGGAAATACCCCAACCCCTCTCTCCTTCCACCCTCTGGTTTCCTGCCAGTGTCTCCCATCACCTAAGCCTGACCACAATCAAGAGAGCAAGGGAGCCTGGGGGTGCAATCCTTAGAGGTCAACCTCCTGGGGCAGGGAGGGGCAGAGCATGAATTGGGGCATAGTGAGAGAGAGGAGGGCGAGAGTGTCCTATTTGTGCTGAGGTATCCGCTTGCTCCAGAACTTCGGCAGCCCTCCTGTTGTGGGGAGATGTTGGTGAGAAAGAGAGAGGGACAAAAGTCTCTCAGACCTGACAGTCCTGGCGATGGAGAGTCCAGGTTTGGAAGATACTGCATGGGCACCTGGGGCCGGGCTGCCTTGCTGGAACGTGGAAGTGCTCAGAAATGAGGGAGACCAGAGCCAGCCACCCTGCCAGGCGGGCACCAGAGGGACTCTCAGGAAGAGCCCTTGCAAATCAATGGCAAATGATGAAAAATGCAGACAGATAAATAACTTAAAAGACCCAGGCTTGCTGGAAATGGTCTCTGATCTCAGCTCAGCTCCTGGGCAGCCAGGCTCACATGCTCGATTTTTAATGAGGGGCCACTGGGTGAAGACAACTGGGTTTTTTGGATTGCTTTGAAAGGAGGCTCTGACTCTGTCTTCCCTGCTGGGCTGCTTTTGCGCTGGCCCCAGGCATGCCCTTCTCCCCAGCCTCAGCACTAGAAAGGTCACTGTCATTTGTGGACAGAAAGGTGGAGAACACAGGTCTGATCTCAGAAAGGTGTGTTCAAGACCCAGCTCTGCCACTTAAGTTATGTATTTTGGGGGCAAGTCACTTAAATCTCTATGAACCTCAGTGGCCTCATCTGTGAAATGGGGGTAACAATAGTGCCTCTCTTCCTGGGATTTTGATATGCAATTCTTAGCACACACAGTTCCTACAGAGAGGAAGTGCTCAGTCAATATTAAAAGAAACTGAGCTGAAATTCTGGGGAAAACGAAATCCTGGTTCTGCTTTTCCTCTCTAAACTGTAGTTTCCTCCTTGGTAAAAATATGTGCATCCAACTATGTCCACCTCCCATGGTTAACATGAAGGTCAAGAGAAATGGTGCACGTAGGATGCCCAACCTACAGTGGGCACTAGATAGTGGTAGCTGTTCTTGTTATTGCTGGTGTTGCTGTTGTTGTTTCATAAGAAGACTGGGATGAAAGAGCAAATAACTTGAGGTCACTACTGTAGGGTGGAGTCTGGGCCGGGGAGGGAGTTCTTGTAGGTTGGACTCCTACCTATCCCAGGGGTCCTTCATCTCTCATTACTGGAGTAAGAAACGACGTGGGGGAGACACCCCTCATGGTCACAAAATGCAACCTTGGGCTAGGCAGGGGGTGCTGGTCAGTTCAGCATCACGAATAGAACTAGAGCCTTGGCATCAAAGAGGCTACACCTGTTGGCTATGGAACCCGGGGCAAGTCCTTTCACCTCTCTAAGCCTCAGTTTTCTCATCTGCAGAATTTCTCCCAGCACAGCTGTTAAAGTCCAATGTAAAGGACTTAGGGTCTGGCTCACAATAAAGGCTGATTGTTTTTAAAAATTATTATTTGGACAGATTCAGGATCCCCAGCACTTTGGAGGGAAGGAAACCAAATTGTCTTTCTTGCTTGAATGAGGGAAGAAGACACAAGAGAGGCTCTGTCATACCCAGTGAACAGACCACCCCAGCAATGCCAGACAGCATGGGCAGGGAGCAGCAGGGGAGCTGGCACCTCAGCCACCACCCTTGTGCCCACTTTCACCCCTCCAAAGGCCTGATTTTCAAGTTGATACCATACATGTGGGGTTGTCTGAGTTGCCCAATACCTCTTCCAGCCAAGTGGACTCTCCTGGGTGTCTGGAGATCATCTGTCTCATTCCCCACCCATCTCATCTGAGTCCTGGCCTGATGTAGGATCAGCGCTCAATGAGGGGAGTTGCACACTTGTGCATTGTGTTTCTGTTTACAGACATATCCATGCCCATCATCAACTTTCAATCCTACAGAATGGGTCTTACCAACCCCATCTCACTGTTTCAAATGGACGACAGCTGGTGGAATCTAAGGATACTCCCATCACACCTTGGGTGGTGAAGATTCTTCTAAAATGCTAGGTGAAGGCTACTAGGTGTTTGGTTTGGGGGTTCTTTTCTGTGTGTACTCCTTACTGCATTCCAGACCGTGCACTTTACTGCTGTCATTGCATTCAATCCTGATAACAGCTTTGAAAGGTAAATGTTGCTATTGCCCCCATTTTGCAGGTGTGGAAGGTGAGAGTCCTCATGTAGTTACTCGCTCAGGGTCACAGCCATGGGAATAGAGCTATGACTAGAGACCAGGTCCTTCTACCCCCAGACCCCACACTCTCAGCCACCATACTTTTCTTCCCCAATTCTGCAAACCTCTTTCTACAATGTATCAATATTGCTCATCCTGGTGACCTCCTTCTACCTTATCTCCTGTATTCAGGACAAAGTAAGGCAGAAAGGGTAAACATAGGAGGTGATGTAACGTGATCGGGGCAGCCCAACTTATAGTTGGGCCAGGATTAGAACTGAGGCTGTCGGATCCCAGAGCCTGTGCTCCTAACCAGCACATGCTGTTGCCTCCAATCATATGTAATTAAATCAGTATTTAATGATCTAGAATTACACTTTATGACAGAATACGTACAGCTGATGAATTTCTGTGTTCATGGTTCGCACACACTGCATTATGATGAAGGGTTCATTCATTATCGTTAAGGCGCCGACACAACCACATATGTGCAGTGCTTGGGGGACACAGTCCCTGCAGTGTAGGGTGTCACCAAGTGGTTATTGAACTCCTATAGAGCAAGGACTGGGTCTCAGTCACCTTTTCAGCAAGAGCACCTAACACAGTACCTGGCACAGTGCTGGTACTTAGAATTAGAGTAATGAATGAAATAAATGAATGGAGGAGTTGGCTCTCCAGCCACGTTTTCTGATTTCCAGTGCTCTTTCCTTTACACCACAACCTCAAAGAGCTTGAGTTTGGGGAGCACTGAATGGTACCAGGGCACATCTCAGGAGAGGTGTGAACTGCCAAGGGGTGGACTGTGGACCGCAAGTTGGCCAAGCATGTGGGCTCTGAACCTAGCTTATCTAGGTTCAAATTATGACTCTACTATGTATTACTTACGGAACTTCAGGCAAGTTACTTAGCCTCCCCCTTCAGCATGAGGAGTGGCCACAGTCAAGGCTTTAGGGATAGAAAGTTGCCTCCACCTGGGCAGAGGCAGCTCCATCTCGGACTCCACTGATGGACAAGGCAGATGGGGCACCGGCAGACGGGGCACCGGCAGACGGGGCACCTGTAGTCGGCACCTGAATACCTCTCCTCCCTCAGACTCCCCTTGTGGCCAGCTTTGTACTCCTGCCTGGCCAAACGCATAAAGCCTTGTTAATAATGAATAGGCCCCTGTCTGCCTTACTTAACACTGAAGCTCCAGGCAGATGCACAGCCCTTTATAAATGATCCAGTCCAGCTGATTAGGCCCCGTGGGGTGCATTCCTGCAGCCAGCCTCTTGTTCCCCGTAATGGAATCATAATGTTAATGTGATTTCAATTAGGGCTATGTTACAGAACACAGGTGCTGGAGTGAGCCTGCAGGCGGGGAGGCCTCCTCGGGGACTCATTTTCCTGGGAAAGGTACACGTGTTTCCAAGGCCTCAGGAAAAAGCAAGCCACCCCGGCTGAAGCGAAGGCATGAAAGCAGGGATGAGAGGTATCAGAGCCCACACTCCTGGCTCTTCAGGGACCCCGGACTTGTTTCTTATTCAACTTGAGTAGCAAGCCCCTTTTACAGGAGAAAACGTGTCTTGGGGGCCCCTGAGATCCACAGGTCCCAATTCGAGAAAGAACAGCCCAAGAACTAGAATCGTATCTCAGGAAAATATCTTTCTGTTGTGAATTATCACTGCAACAGAGATGAATAAATGATAGATGGGTTTTATTTTCTTAATAAAATAACTCACATGTATGGAGGTTTCACTATGTCCCAGACACAATTTAGTACATTATGTATATGTACAACTCATTCCTCGGATTTCATTATGAATATGAAAGCACACAGATATTTTTTGGACAATTTTCTTTCTTTCTTTTTTTTTTGTTGAGACAGAGTCTTGTTCTATTGCCCAGGCTGGAGTGCAGTGGCACAATCTTGGCTCACTGTAACCTCTGCCTCCCAGGTTCAAGTGATTCTCGTGCCTCAGCCTCCCGAGTAGCTGTGATTACTATGCCTGGCTAATTTTTTTGTATTTTTAGTAGGGGTGGGGTTTCACCATGCTGGTCAGGCTGGTCTTGAACTGTTGGCCTTAAGTGATTTGCCTGCCTCGGCCTCCCAAAGTGCTGGGATTACAGGCATGAATCACTGTGCCCAGCCGTTTTTTGGGCAATTTTCATAGAATGCAAGGGCCCCCTAAGAACACATTTCCAGATTGCAGTCTGTGAAACCCCAGCCTGGGGGAGCTGGGCCAGATGGGACCTTCAGGGAGCACTGGGCCAGTTCTCATACTACAGGTGAGGAAGCCGAGAGCCAGAGAGGGGAAGGGACTTGCCCAAAGCCTCCTTACAAGTCAATGGCCAACAGGACATCAAACCCAGGTGCTGTGCCTCCCAGGCCCTGAACCCTGCTTCCTTCCACCATGCTCTTTATGAAGAAAGTATGGGGAGAAGATAAAAATTATCCCAAGCTCCGCCACCCAGAAATCTCCACTGCTGACATCCCAGAATATCCTTCCAGCCTTTTTCTCCAAACATATACAACTGGCCCTCCATATCTGCAGTTTCTGTGTGTGCAGATTCAACCAACTGAGGGTCATAAATATTCAAAAAACTAAAACCAAAAAATGCAACAATAAAAAATAATACAAGTTAAAAAAAATACTACAGCAACTATTTATATAGCATTTACATTGTATTAAGTATTATAAGTAATCTAGAGATGATTTGAAGTATATGGGAGGATGTGCATAAGTTATATGCAAATACGGCTCCATTTTATAAAAGAGACTTGAGTATCTGTGGATTTTGGTATCCACAGGGGATCCTGGAACTAATCCTGCAGGGATACTGAAAGATGACTGTATGTACTTTATAGCACAAAATCGGATAATAGTGACTAGGCTATTTAGTAATCTGTTATTTTTGCCCACCTAAATATAGCATGTCAACTGGGTAGCACTGGAGCATTTATTTCTGATACCCGTGTCATTCTAATGACACCCATGTGCTCAAGGTGGCCTTTTTTGAAGGTCTTATCTTGCCCAGGTTCTCCCATGACTCCTTTATTGCAAATGCTAAAAGTGATCTGCATTTCTCTGATCAGGTCTTCAATTCATGCCTCCATGCCCTTGTACTTGCTGGTTTCTACCAGCAACGCCCTTCTCTGCTTAGCAAATTCACACTCAGCTCACATGTGACCTCTGCAGTGAAGCCTTCCTTGGCTACTCTAGCATTGTCCTCTCCTCTCCCCGTGCCCTTATCTTCTTGCAGTGCTTCTACAGGACTTTTAATCTGGTCCTGTTGGAGCATCTGTCACTTTGTATTTCTACTGTACAGGGTGTCCATAAAATCTGGAAACAGGCAAACATACAGAATGTTGCCAAAGACATCTTTCGTATGTAACATATATAGATACATTGTGATGACTTTCTAGGCTTCTGGACTTCATGGACACCCTGTATTTTCAGGGGTCTGTCCCCTTCATTCCATGGTGAGTGCTGGAAGTCAGAGAAACACTATCTTCTTCATACTTGTATCTCCAAAGGAGTATTTAGGTGATTATTGATCACAGTTTCCTCATCTGTGACATGGGACCCTTTGGATAGTGGTAGATGAGATGAGATAATGCAAGAAAAGCAATTAGCACAGTGCCTGATGCAAAGTAAGCTTTCCATAAATAGTGGCTATTACTGCTTGTAGTGTAATTGTTATTGTTATTAAGCCTGTGGCTTTTTGAACAAGGGATGTGCAGAGTGAAGGAGGGATGGCTAAATGAACAGATGATGGATGAATGGATAATGAGTGAAAGGATGAAAATATGGATAGGTGATAAAGGGAGAAGGATGGATGCTGAATAGAGGCTGGATGGATAGACTTAGAATGGATAAATGGGAGGATGGAAGGATGGGTGGATGGGTGGATGCATGGATGGATAAATGGATAGATGGATAGATGATGGATGAATGGGTGGATGGATGGATGATGGATAGATAGCTGGGTAGGTGAATGGGTACATAATGGATAGGTCGGTGGGTGAGTGATGGATTGATGAATGAAGAGTCCATCTTTTCCTTTCATAAGTAAGGATAGAAGAAAGGAGGCAAGAGGTTGACAGGAAGACCAAAGGTCTTGGTGCCTAGAGACAAGAGTCAAAGTCTACTTGTTATCCCAGCCTTCTGCCATAGCCCAGATCTCAACTAGGTCTCATAACTTAGCCTCCCAGTGACTGTCCCTAGGCCAACTTGAGGTTCTGCCTCTAGAATAAGAAGAGATTGGCTGTGGAATAGCTGAAGGAGCAAATGCAGGGCTATAAATCTGCCTTTGACTGAGAGGCTTTCTTAAAGCTCACTGTGAAGTTCACTGACCATGAAGTTGCTCCTTGGGGAAGAGAAGCCCTAAGCTCTCCTCCACTGGCAAGGAAGAGTGAGTCGTTAGGGTGACCTGAAGGTTGTAGAAACAAACACCACATTGCTGCCCAGCTGGCCTTAGCTGCAGGTCCTGAGGAGCCTTTCAGACACATCCAGGAGTGGTCTCAGGGAATGATCCCCAACCAGCCACCCAAGTGGGATTACAGGGGGAGTGAAGAGCAGGGCAAGCCCCTGGGAGGGAGCTTGGAGGGGTCCCAGGATCCTGGAGCACCAGCACCAGCAGGGACTCAGGGATCCTCCAGGCCACCCCATCCATGGAGCAGATGGAGACCAGAGGCAAGAGAGGGTGGTGGCTTCCCCACGTGCCCCGCAGGTCAATCGAGGGTGGAGTCGGCACTTGAATGCAGGTCCCAGGCTGTGGGGTCTGTCCAGCCCTCACTGTTAGCTATTCCTTGGCTGTGGGGTGAAACCACTCAGGCTCTCCAGGAATCCCTGAGGCTTCTCAGGCAGGGTGTGGCTGGAGGCAGTTTCCTGGGGGCTGGTTTATATTCCGCCTTTCACCACAACTCCTGTAATGTTCTAGGCGAGTCTCTCTCCAGTATTCTTGGATGCTGTGCAACCCTCCCAGGCCCTGAGGCCAATAAAAGAGTGTTGGATCAAGTCCTTCTCTGCTGGGTGAGCCCATGGTGATTATTTCTAGGACTCTGACTTGGAGAAGCTGGGAAGACAGAACAGTTGCTTTTCAGGAGCTGCAGGTCAGGCCATGCCCAGTGGAAATTCAGCCACACCCGAAAAACCCACATCCTTTTGTTGGGGAGCCAGAATGCCTATGGAGGGCGGGGTGGTGTCCTGACTCCTCCCCTTACTAGCGTGGCCTTCAGGGAGGAACATCCTCTCTGCCTGCATTTCATTGACTGAAGAGAGGAGGATGGGGGTGAGGGATGCCAAGAAAGAGTGGCCTGCAAGAAAAGAGGAAACTTAGGAATGTATTTGGGCCTCTTTACTGAAGGCCTGTTTACTCTGCTCCTTGCACCCAAATCCCACTGAAAACAACAACGAATTTGGGGGGAAAGATAGAGCAAGACCTCTTTTTTTTTTTCTTTTTTTGGAGATGAAGTCGCCCAGGCTGGAGTGCAGTGGTGCGATCTCGGCTCACTGCAATCTCCACCTCCTGGGTTCAAGTGATTCTCCTGCCTCAGCCTCCCTAGTAGCTGGGACTACAGGTGCCTGCCATCATGCCCAGCTAATTTTTGCATTTTTGGTAGAGATGGGGTTTCACCATGTTGGCCAGGTTGGCCTCTAACTCCTGATCTCAGGTGATCTGCCCACTTTCACCTCCCAAAGTGCTGGGATTACAGGCCCCATTTTTTATTAAACCAGAAAGTATACATGCTACTAAATGCTACAAAATATGAAGAGGGCACAGAGAGACGAGGAGGAAGCGAGTCTCCCTACAGACAGCACCACTTGGAGGCCTCCTCTGTGGATGATGGGGTTTGGGGGCAGCTCAGGTCACAGGGGCATGAGACATATCCCTCTGTAGACCCAGTTCAATAGCACAGGACAGTGGGGGGCGAGAGGGGACGTGCTGACCGGCCATGTCTCCTGCCTGGCATCCAACTCCTCCTAGCACCAGGAGACTGCTGGGCGAGGCAGAGGAAGGAGGACGTTTGAAGGCCTTTGCTGAGTCTTGGCAATGCTCAGTGCTGAAGTGGGAGGTGACGTGTGTCTAAGGAATAACAATAAAGGATTTGGAAAGAGCGTGTCTGCAGGGAACAAACTCTAGTCACTTTCTGGATTGCATACCTCTTTCTTCAATATCATCCTGCAACAAATGACTGGCCGTGTTCTAAGGTGAATGATAATGACAAAGGAACCACAACGGGACTAAAGAAAACAAAAAGGCAATAGAGGTAAGGCGCGTGAGCAAAGGCCACAAGAACTAATGTCAGGAGAGGACTTATTAAACAAACAGAAAACACAGACGGAGAGTCAGACACACAGTGCTCCAGGAACTCAAAGAGATTGCAGGTGACCCGACCTCCTTAATGAGCTAAAAGATGTCAAGTTTTCCATAAAGCACTTATGAGGCAACAGACAGAAAGACAGCAGCTCTCAGGAAAGAAATGGAAGCAACAAATAAAGACATTTTGAAATTGAAAAGCCATATGAGCTGGGTGCAGTGGCTGACGCCTGTAATCCCAACAATTTGGGAGGCCAAGGTGGGCAGATGACTTGATGTCAGGAGTTTGAGATCAGCCTTGCCAATATGGCGAAACCCTGTTTCTACTAAAAATACAAAAATTAGCTGGGCATGGTGGTGGGCACCCGTAATCCCAGTTAACCAGGAGGCTGAGACAGGAGAATCACTTGAACCTGGGAGGCGGAGGTTGTAGTGAGCCAAAATTGTACCACTGCACTCCAACCTGTGTGACAAGAGCAAAACTCTGTCTCAATTAAAAAAAAAAAAAAAAAGACATATGGATACAAACAGCCAACAAACATATGAAAAAAAAAAATGCCCAACATCACTAATTATCAGGGAAATGCAAATGAACACCACAATGAACTATCACAGCACTCCTGCAAGAATGGCCATAATTAAAAAGTCAAAAAATAAGAGATGTTGATGTGGATGTGGTGAAAAGGGAACACTTTTACTCTGCTAGTGGGAATGTAAACTAGTACAACCACTATGAAAAACAGTGTGGAGATACCTTAGAGAACTAAAAATAGAGCTACTATTCCACCCAGAAATCCCATTGCTGGGTATCTACCGAAAGGAAAGGAAGTTGTTATATGAATAAGACACCTGCATGCATATGGGTACAGCAGCACAGTTCACAATTGCCAAAATATGGACCTAATCGTATTCAATCAACCATGTTCCAAAATATGGAACCAACCATATTCAATCAATGCGTGGATAAAGCAAATGTGGTATATATATACCATGGAATACCACTCAGCCATAAAAAAGGATGAGATGGCTTTTGCAGCAACTTGGATGGAGCTGGAGGCCATTATTCTAAGTGAAGTAACTCAGGAATGGAAAACCAAATACTGTATGTTCTCACTTATAAGTGGGAGCTAAGCTATGAAAATGCAAAGGCATAAGAATGACATAATGGGGGCCGGGTGTGGTGGCTCATGCCTGTAATCTCAGCACTTTGGGAGGCTGAGGTGGATGGATCATGAGGTCAAGAGATTGAGACCATAATGGCCAACATGGTGAAACCCCATCTCTACTAAAAATACAAATTAGCTGGGCATGGTGGTGCGCACCTATAATCCCAGCTACTTGGGAGGTTGAGGCAGGAGAATCGCTTGAACCCGGGAGGAGGAGGTTGCAGTGAGCCGAGATTGTGCCACTGCACTCCAGCCTGGGCTACTCAGTCTCAATAAATAAATAAATAAATAAATAAATAAATAAATAAATAAATAAATAAAAGAATGATATAATGGAC
>NW_016819049.1:1845533-1907829 GCF_001698545.2 Rhinopithecus bieti
TAAATAAATAAATAAATAAATAAATAAATAAATAAATAAATAAAAGAATGATATAATGGACTCCGGGGCAAAGGGTGGTATGGGGATGAGGGGTAAATGACTACATATTGGGTACAGTGTACACTGCTCAGGTGACAGGTGCACCAAAATCTCAGAAATCACCACTAAAGAACCTATGCCTGTAACCAGAAAACACCTGTACTCCCAAAACTATTCAAATTTTTTTAAAAAAGGAAGAAAAAAGACATGAAAATAAGAAAAACAACACATGGGAAAAACAGCGACACAGAATGGAGAAGGCCACGTAGTGAACATCTGGGGAAAACACACGAATGTAAAGAAACAAACAAAACATATACCAATAGTTCTACTAATTTTCTAGGGCTGCTGTGGCCAAGTACCACAAGTACTGGGTGGCTTAAAATAAGAGAAATGTAATCTCTCACAGTTCTGGAGGCTGGAATTCTGAAATCCTAGTGGTAGCAGCATTGACTTCTTCTGGGCCCCTGTGGGAGAGGCTGCTCCACGGCTCCAGCCTAACCTTCTAGTTGTGGCTGGCAACTCTTGGTGGTTTTGGCTTCTAGCTGCAACAGCCTAAGCTCTGCCTTTGATGTTGCATGCATTGTTCTCTCTGTGTGTCTGTGTCTCCCTTCTCTTCATATAAGGACACCAGTCATATTGGATTTAGGCCCCCTCTAATCCAGTATGACCTCATCTGAATTAATTACGTTGACCCTATTTCCCAGTAAAGTCACATTGTTAGGGACAGGGCATCAGGGCTTCAATATAGCTTTTTGAGGCCAGGTGTGGTGGCTCACACCTGTAATCCCAGCACTTTGGGAGGCCAAGGCGGGTGGATCACAAGGTCAAGAGATTGAGACCATCCTGGCCAACATGGTTAAACCCCGTCTCTACTAAAGATACAAAAATTAGCTGGGTGTGGTGGCGCGGACCTGTAATCTCAGCTACTCAGGAGGCCGAGGCAGAAGAATCACTTGAACCCAGGAGGTGGAGATTGCAGTGAGCCGGGATTATGCCACTGCACTCCAGCCTAGCAACAGAGTGAGACTCCGTCTCAAAACAACAACAACAACAACAACAACAAAAACCAAACATAGCTTTTTGAGAGGATCCAACTCAGCCCATAACAGTTATAGGAAAGACTGAGACACGTGGAGGACAGATCAGAGGCAGACAACATTTGCACAGTCAGTTCCTGAAAAGAGAAAGAGAACAAATGGAACAACGATGAAAAATATTCTGATATAACAGGGAAAACATTCCTAAAATAAAGATTTGAATGTGGATGTAAGAAATTGATTCAAGACCATCAGCATCAAGCATTATATGCTAATGAAGGTATTGAAATTCAAGGCTAAAGAATCATATGTGAGTCCAGGTAAAAATCTCAAGTTATGAGAGTGGGGGAAATCAGGCTGGCTGCAGGCTTCTCTCTAGGAACATGCCAGAGTCTGTGGAGCAGAGTCTACAAGCTCCCAAAGGATAGAAAGTATGACCCATGAAATTTACACCCAGACAAGTTCCTTCAAATTGAAAGGCCACAGACAGACATTTTCAAGAGTTCTAGAATTTAGGGAAAGAGTGCCTCTTAGTCCTTCTTGAAGCAAACAAACTATTAGGCAATGAAACGCAGCCAACAAAGGGATTTATTAAAATAAATAACTCAGAATGGAGAAGCCAGGGCAAAGGTATTGGTGATAACCTCTGAATCAATTTAAATATAGAAATAAAAATCTTTGTGAATTTGGAGTATAGGACACAGCGCAAAGGTTATATAAACATAAACAATAAAAATAATATCATTAAGTGACTAACAAGAATTGCGAGATCTAGGAGAGAAGCACAGAGAAACTGTGAATCTGCTAATTTCCTCATTTTTCACAGCAACAGTCAACCAGTAAGGGATAAAGTTGGAAAAATGTCATTTAAAAAATAACATAATGGCTGGGCATGGGGGCTCATGCCTATAATCCCAGCACTTTGGAAGGCCAAGGCTGGTGGATCATCTGAGCTCAGGAGTTCGAGGCCAGCCTGGCAACATGGTGAAACCCTGTCTCTACTAAAAACACAAAACAACCAGCCGGGCATGGCGGCAGGCACCAATAGTCCCAGCTACTTGGAAGGCTGAGGCAGGAGAATTGCTTGGACCTGGGAGGCGGAGGTTGCAGAGCCAAGATCATGCCACTGCACTCCAGCCTGGGCGACAGAGCAAGACTGTCTCAAAAAATCAAATGAAAATAAATAATAACAATATAATCTCATAATTAATATTTTACAGAATTATGTTTCTTAACTTTAAAAGCCTTGTAAAACTCATATCACTTGAGGTAAAAAAGGATTTATCTAAAATTAAGCAGTTCTTTGATTTTAATTTACTAATTTATTTTTTAAGCTTTTGTTTAAAATTTAATTTTAATTTTAATTTAATTTAATTTTATTTATTTTTGAGACCGGGTCTTGCTCTGTCACTTGAGTACCTTCCGGACTCAAATCATACTCCCACCTCAGCCTCCCAAGTAGCTGGGACTACAGGCATGCACCACCACGGCTGGCTAATTTGTTTATTGTTTTGTAAAGACAGGGGTCTCACTATGTTGCCCAGGCTGATCTCGAACTCCTGGCCTCAGGCAGTCCTCCCCACTCAGTTTTCCAAAGTGCTAGGATTGAGCCACCATGCCTGGCTCTATTTTTACATTTTTTTTTGAGGCAAGGTCTCACTCTGTCATCCAGGTTGGAGAGGTTCAATCACAGTTCATTGCAGCCTCAACCTCCCGGGCTCAAGCCATCCTCCCATCTCAGCCACCCAAGTAGCTGGGACTACAGGCATGCACCACCAGGCCAGACTAATTTTCATATTTTTTGTAGAGATGGGGTTTCGCCATGTGGCACAGGCTGGTCTTGAATTCCTGGCCTCAAGCAGTCCACCTGCCTCACCCTCCCAAAGTCCTGGAATTATATGAGGCACTGCACCTAGCTGAAATAATTTTAAATGTACAGAAAATTTGCAAAGTGCTCCCCATATGCCCTTCACTCAGCTTCCCTAACGCTAACATCTTACCTATTTGTCCAAATTAAGACACTAACATTGGTATAAGGCTATTAAGTAAATTATAGACTTTTTTCACCAGTTTTTCCACTCATCTCCTATTTCTGCCCCAGGATTTCATCCTTCAGTAACCAACGTCTCCTTGGTCTCCAATCCCTGTCAGTTTCTCAGTCTTTCTTTATCTTTCATGATCTCGACACTTTTGAAGAGTCCTAGACAGATGTTTTGTAGACGATCTCTCGATTTGCATTTGCATGATGTTTTCCCGTGACTACACTGAGATAGATTTGGGGGAAGAGCACCATGAAGGTAAAAATGCCTATCGCATAGTATATAGTGTGGACATGACTTATTACAGGTGATGTTAACCGTGATCACTTGGTTAAGGTGGCATCTACCAGGTTTGTCTGCTGTGAAGTCACTGCTTTTCTCCTTTCATACTCCATTTCTTAGAAGTGCGTGACTAATCCAGTCCTTACTCAAGAGGAGGGAAATTCATCTCCTCCTCCTTGAGGGAGGAGTATCAAAGAATTTGTGGACATAGATTAAAACCACCACAGAAATTAGTAAGTATTTTGGAGTGGAACTTTGGGGACTTCATCGGTGGATCTTGCCTGCTTGTCTCCTAATGGTGATGCTCTATTGCCCCATCCTTCTTATTTGGAATATTATTCACATGATTACATCCCACATTTACTATCTGAAATTCTCTATGAAGATTTGTCTCCCTTCTCCCCCATTTATTTATTTAATCAATCATTGGTTTGTACCAGTATGACCTTGCGGATCTTTATTTTATTCTTTGCATTATAATCCAGCAGTATCATGATCTATTTTGTTGTTCGAATTATTCTAGCCCTGGCCACCAAGAGGTTTTTTCAGGTTGGTTCCTGTGTCCTTTTTCCTTTGTATTCGTTAACAGACTTGATATTTTAGAGCAGTTTTGGGCTTATAGAAAAATTGAGTAGCAAGTACAGAGCGTTCCCGTATATTCCTTCACACCCCGACTCACACACACATCTTCTCCCGTTATTAGTGTCTTGCCTTACTGTGGTACATATGTGACAATTGATGAGCCAATATTGATACATTATTATTCACTAAAGTCCATAGTTTACATGAGTAGTTGCTCTTTTAATTGTGCATTCTGTGGGTTTTGACACATACGTACTGACGTGGGTCCACCATTATAGTATCATACACAATAGTTTCATTGCCCTAAAAATCTTGGGCTCCACCTAGTCATCCTCCCTCTTTCTCCCTCAACCTCTGGCTACCACTGATCCTTTCACTGTGTTCATATGTGTTAGTCCATTCTCACATTGCCATAAAAGCCTTCCCGAAACTGGGTAATTTATAAAGGAAAGAGGTTTAAGTGACTCACAGTTCAGCATGGCTGGGGAGGCCTCAGGAAACTTACAATAATGGAAGACGGCGAAGGGGAAGCAAGGCACCTTCCTCACAAGGTGGCAGGAAGGAGAGTGAACGCAGGAGGAACTACCAAACACTTGTAAAACCAACAGATTTCCTAAGAGCTCACTCACTATCACGAGAACTGCATGGGGGAAACCGCCCCCCATAATTCAATTACCTCCACTGGTCTCTTCCTTGACACATGGGGATAATGAGGATTAAAATTCAAGATGAGATTTTGGGTGGGGACACAGACAAACCATGTCACCATAGTTCCAGAATGCTATATAGTTGAAATCATACAGAAGCCTTTTCAGACTGGCTTTTTGGAGAGAGTCTCTCTCTGTCAACCAGGCTGCAGTACAGTGGCGTGATGCTAGCTCACTGAAGCCTTGAACTCCTGGGCTCAAGCAATCCTCCCACCTCTGCCTCCCAAGTAGCTGGGACTACATGCACATACCACCATGCCTGGATATAATTTTTTTTATTTGTGTAGAGATGAGGTCTCATTATGTTTCCCAGCGTGATCTGGAACTCCTGGCCTGAAGCAATCCCCCTGCCAGCCTTGGCCTCCCAAAGTGCTTGGATTACAGGTGTGAGCCACTGTGCTCACCCAGGAGATTTGTTTTATTTTGTTTAGAAAGGGAGGGGATTTCACCAGATTGGCTTCTTTCAGTTTACAATATGCTTTTGAGTTTCCTCCATGTCTTTTTACAGCTTTATAGCTCATTTCTTGTTATCTCTGAATAATATTCCATTGTTTAGATGTATCACAGTTTACCTGTTCACCTACTGAAGAACATCTTGGTTGCTTCCAAGTTTTGGCAATTACGAAAAAGTTGTTATAAATATACATGTGTGGTTTTTGTGTGGCTCTAAGTTTTCAACTCATTTGAGTGAATACCAAAGAACATGATTTCCAGACTGTATGGTGAGATTGTGTTTAGTTTTGTAAGAAACTTCCAAATTGCCTTCCAAAGTGGCTATGTCATTTTGCATTTCCACCAGGAATGAATGAGAGTTCCTGTTGCCATACATCCTCACAGCATTTGGCACTGTCGGGGTTTTACATTTTTAGCTATTCTAATAGGTGTGTAGTGGTATCTTGTTATATTTTGCAATTCCCTACTGATTTATGATGTTGAGCATATTGTGTCCTTTTGAAATGCCTCCATCCTCTTTGTTTCTGTAAGCACTTTCTTTCTGGCATCATGAGATGTTTCAGGCTCATCTTACATTTTCTCTGCGTATTAGTTCACTATTGAAATGCTATAAAGAAATACCTGAGACTGGGTTAATTGACAAAGAAAATAGGTTTAATTGGCTCATGGTTCTGTAGGCTGTACAGGAAGCATGGTGCTGGTATCTGCTCAGCTTCTGGGGAGGCCTCAGGGAGCTTTTACTCATTGTGGAAGGCAAAGGGAAAGCAGGCGTCTCACTAGGCTGAGTGAGGGCAAGGGAGAGTGGGGCAGGGGAGGTGACACACTTTACAACAATCAGATGCCCATAACTAACTCACCATCACAAGGATAGCACCAAGCCAAGCGGGATCTTCTCCCATGATCCACACAGCTTCCACCAGGCTCCACCCCCAACACTGGGGATTAGAATTCAACATGAGATTTGGTAGGGATATATATTGAGACCATATGATTCTGCCCCTGACCCCTCAAAGCCCATGTCCTTCTCATATTGCAAAATACAATCATGGCTTCCCAACAGTCCCTCAAAGTTTTAACTCATTTCAGCATCAACTCAATCAAAAGTCCCAAGTCCAAAGTTCAAAGGTGCATCTGGAAATGAGTTCCTTCCTCCTATGAGCCTATAAAATCAAAACAAGTTATTTACTTCAAAGATACAATGAAGGTTCCAGCATTGGGTAAACGTTCCTGTTCCAAAAGTTACAAATTAGCCAAAAGAAAAGGGCTATAGGCCCCATACAACGCTGAAACCTGGCAGGGCAGTCATTAAATCTTAAAGCTCCAAAATAGTCTCCTTTGACTCCACGTCCACATCCTAGGCACACTGGTGGAAACGGTGGGCTCTGAAGGCCCTGGGCAGCTCTGCCCCTGTGGCTTTGCAGGGTTCAGCCCCCATGGTTCCTCTCACAGGTTGTTGAGTGCACACTGCTTTTCCAGGCAAAAGGTGCAAGCTGCCAGTGAATCCCCCATTCAGGGGACTGGAGGATTGCGGCCCCTTCCCACAGCTCCATTAGGCAGTGTCCCAGTGTTGACTCTGTGTGGGGATTCCAGCCCCACATTTCCCCTCCACACTGGCCTTGTAGAGGTTCTCTGTGCGGGCTCTGTCATGCAGCAGGCTTCTGCCTGGGCACACAAATACAGTCTTTCTCAAACAACCTCTGAAATGGGCATAGGCTTCACTTTTGCACCCCATGCACCCACAGACTTAACACCATGTGGAAGCCACCAAGGCTTACAGCTTGCATTTTCCAAAGTGGCAGCTCAAGGTGTACCCGGGCCTTTGTGAGCCCTGGCTGGAGCTGGAGCAGCTGACATGCGGGAAGCACTGTTCCAATGCTGTGCAGGGCAGCAGGCCCTCTCCCTCCAAACCATCCTTTCCTCCTAAGTTTCAAGGCCTGTTATGGGAGACGCTGCCTCTTAGATCTCAGAGATGCCTTTGAGGCCTTTTCCCCATTGTCTTGGCTATTAGCACTTGGCTCCTTCTTGGTTATGCAAATTTCTCTAGCAAGTGGTTGCTCCACAACCTGCTTGAATTCCTCTCCCAGAAAAGATTTTCTTTCTTTGCTACATGGCTAGGGTGCAAATTTTCCAAATGTTTATGCCTTGCTTCCTTTTTAAATATAAATTCCAACTTTAGGTCATTTATTTGCTCCTGTATCTGAGTGTAGGTAGTTAGAAGCAGCCAGGCTACATCTTGAGCACTTTGCTGCTGAGAAGTTTGTTCTTCAAGATACCCTAGGTCATCACTAGTGGAAGCAGATACTTCACATGCAGGAAGCAAGAGAGAGACAGTGAAATGGAGGGAGGTGCCAAACACTTAAATAACCAGATCTCACAAGAACTCACTATTGTGAGGACAGCACCAAACCATGAGGAATCCACCTCTATGACCCAAGCACCTTCCACCAGGCCCCACCTCTAACACTGCAGTTTACATTTCAACATGACATTTGGGTGGGGACAAGATATCCAAACCATATCATTCTATTTCAACCCTAGAATCGGCCATTTCTCCAGGCAACCCAGGTTTCTTTATTGGTGAATGTTGTTTAGAATTTAAGATGTGGATGCAAGGCCGGTTGTGGTGGCTCAGGCCTGTAATCCCAGCACTTTGAGAAGCCAAGATCACTTAAGGTCAGGAGTTCGAGACCAGCCTGGCCAACATGGTGAAACCCTGTCTCTACTAGAAAAAAAAAAATCAGCTGGCCATGATGGCACATGCCTGTAATCCCAGCTACTTGGGAGGGTGAGGCAGGAGCATCGCATAAACCTGGGAGGCAGAGGTTGCAGTGAGCCGAGATCACGCCACTGCACTCCAACCTGAGTGACAGTGCAAGACTCCATCTCAAAAAAAAGAAAAAGAAAAAAGATGTGGATTTTAGGTATGCTTGTTGTTACTGGAGTGTCACTACTTCTAGGCCCTTTCAGAGGCAGAGCTATGACATGTATGTATCTACACATAGCTATATTTCTGTCTATATCTATCTATATTTACATTAAAATAAGCCTGAATTCACACTGACTGACTCTAATGCAGCATTCTAGCCTTCATTCTAGCCTCCTCGTTTCCCCATTTGTAGCTTTTTTCTCCAAAAGTGAAAAACCTAGCTCCAGTTATGTACAAAACGTATACTTATTTGTTCAACCTAGCGTACAAGCAAAGTAGTTTTAGGATTGCTAACCTGGACCGCCCTGAGAAACAAATTAATGACAGTAGTGTTTGTGTTTTATTCTTTTCCTCTTTAGTCTTACAGTATTCAGTCAAAACAGCGTTTCTCATTTACTTAGGCCAGCTCCTTTTACCCCATTGAACTTGGCTTTTATGCTCTTAAAAAGTCCAATAATATTAAACACGATACTTTCAAGTTGGGAACAGGATATTTAATATGCCATATTATTATAGTACGCATCTCCACTTTTCCTGTTATTTATCTATCCACGCTTCTCTCTGTATGTATGTATACAGAGATATCTGGAATTGCATGAATCCAGTGTTAAAAACAGTTGCTTCTAAATGATGGAATGTGGAGTGATTTTTTTACATTATTCAGGTACTGTTCCATTATTAATTTTTATAACAAGCATATACTATTTTTTACAGAAAACAATAAATTGTTGTCTAAACTAAGGGAGGAAGTGGGCAACAGGTGAAATATTGCTGAGGGGGAAATTCCTGCTGGATTTCATGGAGCAGGGGTCATTTCCGAGGCCTGATGAGAGTCATCACTTCTGGCAGAGTTGGTTGAGGAGTAGCTGGAAGGTAAGGAATAAGGCAGGTGACTAAGATGAGTGCTTCTCACCCTAGTAATCATTGTTCCCTGTTGTGTGACTGGGAATCACACATTCAAACATGTATCTGGCCCTCATCCTGCAGAGGTTCAATTCTGTAAGTCTAGGGCAGAGCAGATCACTGACTTTTTTACCAAGCTCCCAGGTACTGCTGGTCCCCAGTCCGCACTGAGTGGCACTGGTGTGGATTCATCATCTGGGAAGATTAATCAGCAGTGAGAGAGGCAGGAGAGGATGATGGCTGGGGTGGCTCGTGGGTTAAGGGAGCTTGCTTTGTTCAAATTACTTTTATTGTTGTTTATTTTTTGGATGCATCTAATGATACATAAGCACAAAAATGAAAGAATTACCAAAAGAAATAGACAAATCAAAAACCTGAGTGGGAGATTGTAGCACACCTTTCTCAGTAACGTATAGAGCAAGCTGACAAAAAGCAGTCACTAAGTGTATAGATGATATGAATAACATGATTCACAAACAATGCCTGGGAAATACAGAGAAATACATCAAGTAAAGACAGAATTCCTTTCAAGGGCACATGGAGTCTGCCAAAACAATCCTACTGGGCCATAGAATAAGTGTTAACACATTTCAAAAGATTGAAATGATAGGACGGTCTAGGTTTTGGCCACTGTGAAATCAATAGCCACATAACTACAACATTTTCAAGTGGTTGGAATTGTTGTAATACATGTCTACTTTTGTAACTTTTTACTTGGAAATAATTTTGGAAGAAAAGTTGCAAAAATAAAAATAGTAGAAAGACCACTCATATAGCCTTTATCCAGATTCACTTAATTGTAACATTCTACCCCCCTTGGCTTTATTAGTCTCTCCCTTCTCCTTCCTTTAAGTGAACCCCTTAAAAGGGTCCCCAGCCTCCAGTAAAGCTGCCCCGTTGTGGCTGCACAGAGCAGAGCTGAGCCTTACCCAAAATACAGATTTGTAAGCTAAATACATGTTTCTTTGTTTG
The DNA here is from genome assembly GCF_001698545.2 of Rhinopithecus bieti. Classification (NCBI taxonomy): domain Eukaryota; kingdom Metazoa; phylum Chordata; class Mammalia; order Primates; family Cercopithecidae; genus Rhinopithecus; species Rhinopithecus bieti. Next base: position 1,855,477 of record NW_016819049.1, read on the forward strand.
TTTTTATTTTGATTATTTTTAAATTTTTTTTGAGACCGAGTTTTGCTCGTCTCCCAGGCTGGAGTTCAATGGCATGATCTTAGCTCACTGCAACCTCCGCCTCCTGCGTTCAAGTGATTCTCCTGCCTCGGTCTCCCAAGTAGCTGGGATTACAGGCACCCGCCACCATACCTGGCTAATTTTTGTATTTTTAGTAGAGATGGGGCTTCACCATCTTGGCCAGGCTGGTCTCAAACTCCTGACCTCAGGTGATTCCCCCACCTTGGCCTCCCAAAGTGCTGTAATCACAGGCGTGAGCCACCACGCTCAGCCTTGTTTGTTTGTTTTTAGAGACAGAATTTCACTCGGTTGCCCAGGCTGGAGTCAGTGGCGCAATCAAAGCTCTTGGTAACCTCAAACTTCCGGACTCAAGTGATCCTCCAGCCTTAGTCTATTGAGTAGCCAAGACTGCAGGCGTGCGTCACCCTGTTCAGCTAAACTAAAGCCAGTGAGTTTTGGGGTGTCTTGTTACACGGTAACAGAAACTAGAACAGACATTGTGGAGCAGGAGAATGAGTGGTCCTGAGATACATTATTTCCAGGGGACCAGTCTACCCTAGGCAGTGGTTTTCTCCCTCTGCCCTGGTGCAGGTAAAGAAGCAGTTGAGAATTCACCCATTTAAAGTTGGAATTTCATAGGTGGGTGAAAAAAATAGATGGAAGAAAGGATTCAGGAATTGGCAAGCATGTTATTGAAGAGGTGAACTTCTGAGGATTCTAAATTGGATACAAAGAAAGGGAAGGTGGGAGATGCTGACAAGAAAGGAAGTAAACCAAGAGGTCAGGGCACTCAAGATCCAGTGAAGGGGAAGGATGGTTGTCATGGAAGTAGCTCAGTAGACAAGACGGAATCCAGGACCAGGATCTAGCAGCAAGCTGCATTGGCAATCCTGGCCATAGGGCATGGCAGTTTGGGGTCTTGATGGGGACTTGATGGGGACTGGCTACTGCTGATTGTCTTTCACATTTCAGCCTTCCCTGACCCCCCAATACCCCTCTGTCAAGAGCCCTTGCCACACTGAATTCTCATTGCCTCTTCCCTGTTTGCCTTCCCAAGAACTAGCTCTGTGCTTTGGTCATTGCTGTGTCCCCAGCACCCAGTCTGGCCCATCTGGAGGCTAAATGCACCAATGCTTGGATGCAGGGATTGATGACAGACCTACAAGTCCAAAGGGTCTTTGAGAGCAAGGGGAGTCCAGTGCCCTCCCAGCCTCATTATTTCTGCCCCACCTTCCAGATGGTAAAACGTGAAGCCAGAGAGGTTAGGAGACCGCCCAGGGTCACACAGCAGACCAGCCCCGGTGACTGAAGCTCCAGCAGGATTAAGAAGGGACCACTGGGAGGAGGTCCCTGAATCCCTGCTCTGTGATATGTCAGGCACTAGCTGGAAAGAGGAACTCCCTCCTCTCCTCCTACCCTCCCCACTCCACCAGCTGCAGGGGTTCAAGACCGGCCCAGGGGCCACAGGAGGCTGCCCCAGAACTTTTGGCAGCCCATGAACTTAAGCCTTGCCCGGCTGGGTGGCGAGTCGGCTGTCACCTTATATCCTAAGCATCTCTAGGTTTCTGGGGAAACATCTGGACCGACCCAGCTGTATTTTCCTCCTCTCTCTTCACCCCACCACCCCACCCCCAGCAAGTAAAAGGAAGAGGACAATTAAAAGAAAATGCAGAGGAGGGAAGGTAGTTTTACAAGCCAGGGTTGGGGCTGCCCTGGGAGCAAGGAGGTGCCCAGAGGAAATCCCAGTAAATGAATGTTTATTTTAATGGGAGGTGAAGGGAGAGGGGCTCAGACCCACTCTGGGGGGTGGGGAAGGAGAAGGGCAAGGAGAAGATGCAGGGTCTGGGCTCACAGATGGGCCTTTGTGAGCTTCCGAGGGCTGCCCAGTGAATGGGGAACCAGCCAAGATGCTCAGGCAGACAGTGAGATGGGAGGGGTGGGGAGACGGATGGGGAGAGAGGCTGGGGCTGCCAGCAGAGCCGGGCCTAGGGCACTCTAGCTCACCCTTACCCACCTTAGCAGGAAGACCAGTTTGAACACATCCCATCCTCAGCAGGAACATCTCCCCAGCCTGGTCAACTGGCTTGTCCTTTTATTCTTGCTTTCACAAACTCATTCATTCATTTGTTCATTCATTCATGCATCCATTTCGTTTCTCCTTCACTTCCCACCCATTCACTCACACTTATTCCTTTGCTCCTTCAGTCACATCTCCAGCATCCTCTGGGCTCTTATGTACCCCAACCCTAGGCTAGGGGCCAGGCAAACAATGACCAATCAGCCCTGCTCCCCATCAAGGGAAGGAGTGGGGAGACCCCCAGCTAACCAATTTATGCTAATAGGGTGGGAACTGGGACAGCCAGGAGCACAAGTACTATGGGAGCACAGAGGAGTCTGGAGGCTGAGAGGTTTCAGGGCCGGTAGCCTTCCCAAGGCTGTCCCACCTTTTAGGACCCAGTGTCCTGAGACAGGGAACTCAGGGGCCTGTCCTCACCTCCAGGCAATGTCCTGGAGGGCAGCCACATCCTGAGTGTCTAGGAAACCTAGCCAGACACCAGTGCCCCTTCCCGCAGCTTCTCTGGCCTATCCTGAATCTGGTCCAAGTGGGTCCCTATCATCTTTGACGGGGTTGATGACCTTCTCAATGACCAATCAGACCCTAATATTCTTCAAGGTCAAGTTCACTTCCAGTCCTTACTTAGCCCACAGCTCTGCACCAAGTCCCTAGGGAGTATTCAAACTCCAGGCAGAAATGCTACATTCAGTTGCTCACTCATTCATTCAGCAGACATTCACGGAGCAACCTCACTGTGCCGAGGCACTGTTCTGGACCCTGGGGGTCTACAGTGAACAAAAGCAATTAAAAATCCCTGCTTTTGCAGTGGTTCATATCTGTAATCCCATCACTTTGGGAGGCCGAGGAGGAAGGACTGCTTGAGCCCAGGATGTTGAGGCTACAGTGAGCCATGTTTGTGCCACCACCCTACAACCTGACAAAAAAAGGCCCTGTCTAAAAAAAATAAAAATAAATCCCTGCCCTTGTAGAACATCTTTCATAAACAGAGATGATAATGAAATGAGTAAAATATATAGAATGTCAGAGTGCGATGGAGAAAAACAAGACCAGGGAGAAGGTAGGGGCAATAATGATAATAATCATGATATTTATCTAAAATCATGATATTTATTTTATTTTATTTATTTACTTGTTTTTTTTTTTGAGACAGAGTCTCACTCTGTCTCCCAGGCTGGAGTGCAGTGGCACAATCTCAGCATCATGCAACTTCCGCAGCCTCAGGTTCACGCCCATTCTCCTGGCCTTCAGCCTCCTGGAGTAGCTGGGACTACAGGCACCTGCCACCACCGCCTGGCCAATTTTATATATATATATATATATATATATTTATATATTTTTAGTAGAGACGGGGTTTCACTGTGTTAGCCTGGATGGTCTTGATCTCCTGACCTCATGATCCGCCCTCCTTGGCCTCCCAAAGCGCTGGGATTACAGGCGTGAACCACCACGCCCAGCGTAATCATGATATTTATCTTAATTCCAATATTAAGAGGTGCATCAGACACTGATAAACCCGCAGGCTTTTATCTCGCTTCATCCACCACTGGCCTACAGGGTTGGTTCTGTGATTAGCTCACCTTTTGTGAATGACAACATGGTAGCAAGCCAGGTGGAATGGAGCCAAGGCTTAGTCCCCAACATCTAGGAGCCTGGTCTGAGGTGGAAACAGAGAAGGAAATAAGTATCCCCCAGCCACAGGTGGCACCTCATCTGGGGGCACCAAACATGGGCTTCCGCTTCGGCTCACACCCTACGAAGGCTTCATTGGCAATTTTGCGGTGTGTGGCTGCTGGCTGGGGAGGGCCCCAGGGCTGACCACATCCCAAGGTCCCTTAGGGGGTCCCACCTGCCCCTGGTCAGCAGCTGAGAAGCAGTGTGCTTGGGAGAAAGAACTCTGGGTGGCAGGCAGAAGGTCTGAGCTCTAGCCCCACCCCACTCTCACCTGCCTTGTCAATTACACATGTCAAGGTCCAGCCACTTCTCTGCATTTCATTCTCCCACAAATGAAGTTTTAGGGGGAGGGACTCTGGAGGGAGGAAGATGAGAAGGGGAAGCTGACTTTTCATTGCTACCCTTTCAAATTATGTAAACTTTTGAAACTGTATATTACCAATTAAAAATAAAATCTTAAAAAAGGTTTAAACTTAAGCCCTTCCACATTTCCTTGCCTTCCTGAAACTGCAAGAACCTGCTTAGGAAAGTTCCTGACTTTATCCTTGGGCCTGTCTTGCGGATAATGATTTTCTCAGGGACTGGCAGATAGCAGGAGCCTCCCCCAACACCCTCTATATTCGCTCCTGTGAACGGTGGGTGCACCTGCCTTCCCCATTTACACGCCTGCTGAAGTCAGACCCCTTGGAACACACAGGCTCTCCTTGGTTCACCCCAGAAACCCCTTTCCCACCCACAGATGTGCAGATAACACATGCACACACAGAAATGCACAGACACACACACACACAGAAATGCAAAGACACAGATACACACAGAAATGCACAGACACACTCTCACACAAACATAAACCTACACCGAGACACACACAGATACACATGTGCACACACACTCCCACCCTGCCCACTGGGTTGCTTTGCACACCCCTTAGTCAGGGATTGAGACATATTTGCTAAATAATAAATGAATGCTGATTCTCAGATCCAGGAAGCCAGACAGCCTGGCTGGGCCCTGCCTGTCTGCAGCCTCCGTGCCTCCCCAGCTCCCTGCAGCCTGTTTGAGTGGGAAGACAGTGCAGAGCTGGGGAGCAGGGCAGGGAGAAACTGGTGAGCTGTCTGGGCTGGCTGGGGTTGGCCGTGACATTTATTTTACAAGTTACTGCAACTGGGAGAGCTGGCATTGAGTGAGGGGGTATCTAAGGAGAACGGGAGGATAAGCGGGAACTCTGGGAGCATTGCTCTGGCCTGGCCTGGGAATGTCTCTCACCCCATGCTCCCATGGTCTCTAATGGACTCTCCACACCCTGCAAGTACTTGGGGGCCAGACCAGCTAGGCCACATGTGCTGGGGCTCCCACGCCTTGAGTCATGTCTTCTGTGGGCTGACCCACCCAGCTCAACTGGATTGCTTCTCTGCTAAACTTGAACTTGACTCTCTCCAGCTGCAGCATAGTTCATAGGGAAAAGTTATCAGCCCACACTTGTCCTGTGTGGAGTTGTTCTTGGGGGCCTCTCAGGGATCTGGTCACAGCATCACTGGGGGAGTGGACCGCTCCCTGTTGAGCTGGGGGTGGTTGTGGTTGGGGGTTAGGATTGAGCTCAAATTGTGGAGCTGAGATGCCTTGTTGAGGGCAAGGCACTGATCTACCCCACAGAGAATCTGCCTGCATCTGAACCTCTATGGACACTGCCTCCTCCAGGGCACAGATGTGAGCTCAAGAAAGAAGTTGTACACATCAAGGTTCCAAATTAGAGCCCTGGTTAGAGGCAGACCTATTCCAGGGGTACATCTGTATCAGTTCATTCTCACACTGCTAATAAAGACATATCTGAGACTGGGTAATTTATAAAGAAAAAGAGGTTTAATGGACTCACAGTTCCACATGGCTGGGGAGGCCTCACAATCATGGCGGAAGGCAAGGAGGAGCAAAGTCACATCTTACATGGCAGCAGGCAAGAGAGAATGTGTGCAGAGGAACTCCACTTTATAAAACCATCAGATCTCAGGAGACTTATTCACTATCACGAAAGCAGCATGGGAAAAACCTGCCCATGTGCTTTAATTACCTCCCACTGGGTCCCTCCCTTGACAAGTGGGAATTATGGGAGCTACAATTCAAGATGAGATGTGGGTGGGGACACAGCCAAACCATATCAGCATCTAAGACAGAGAATCCACCTGGCTCTGGAAGGCCCTTCAGGAATTGTCTTGTCTAGTGGGTCACAATTTGGGGTTTTATGCACCAGTTAAAAATTATAAAAAATAAACAGGGTGCTGTCTGACAAGATTACCAATCTACTAGCCCTTATTTCATAAACGAAGTGACACTCTTTAACGTCAAAACTGTTGGAGAAGGTGGGCATGACTTCGTGATAATGTACACTTCTTCACATGGAAACATTTGTCTTTTCAGAATGCCCAATACTTGGTTTTCTCACTTGGAGATAAAGTCTCGCCCTCACCATCCCAATGGGCAGGATGGCATTTGGAACAATGGGGAAACTGAGGAAGGCCCAGAAAGAAGGGGCATGGAACCTGCACAGTGAGGGACTGAGGGGATCAGAGGTCACATCTTTGGACTTCAAGTCCAGGGCTTTGTCCCTGCAGCTGATTCCCCAGAGCTAGAAGGGGCAGCAGAGGCCTGTGAGGGATCGGCGGCCCCTCTCTGCTTCTCAGCAGAGCCCAGGAGGGGTGGCTGTGGCTGCAGGTTTCCTGCCATATCCACAGGGGAACTGAGCCTACCTCTCTCAGCTTCCCTCAGTCCCTTGGGGCCCACCCCAGAACCAGGTTCAGACTACAGCTTCAAACGCTTGCCTCCTGCCTGACTGCCAATTCCCTCTAGGAACACTCTGTGCCCTTGGCTGCCAGCATCCCTGGCATGACATTGCTCTAGTGCCAGGAGGGAGGGGGCCACGTGTTCCCCATATGCCGTCAGGGTGGGAAGTTTATACCGAACAGCTGAGCCGGCCTCTCCTCCTCCTCCCTCCAGTGGAGACTTTCCTATCTCTCTTCTCTTTGTCCTCCTCAAAGGACCTCCCACTCCCACCCAAGGAGGAGACAGAACAGAATGTTTCAGCCTTAGCAGGGCCCCATGCTGTCCAAAGCACATCCACGTGCATGGGTTTTAATTAAACAAATACGCATGCTCTGAAATCAAACAGAAATCAAACAGGGCACGTGCTCTGTTCTAGGAACTGCAGGGACAGGTAAAGGTAAGCTCATTAGAGAACAATAAGTCCTCCAACTCTCCATCCCATTATCCATTCATTGATCTCTCCATTTCTCCATCCATCCTTCCCTCTATTTCCTCTTCCTCTCCATTGCTTCCTCAGTCTCTCCATTCCTTTATTCTTCATTCCCTCTCTACCTTTCAATCTCTTCATCCATCTCTCCCTCTATTGCCCCAGCCACCTCTCTATCCTTCCTGTCATCTTCCCCTTATGCCTCCACCTATCCCTACATCCCATTATCCCTTCATCCAGCCACCATCCATCTTTTCCTACCTCTCTCCATCCCATTACCCATCCGTTCACCTCTCCATCCCTCCCTGGATATCTCAATCCCTCCATTATTCCATTCACCTTCTACCCTTCCATCCTTTCATCCTTCCATCTCTCCGTTTCTCCACCCACCCCTCCATGCTTCCTGCCATTTCTCCATGGCTCCATTCATTCCTTTAACCCCTTTATCCTTTTGTCCAGCCATCATTCCCTCCCTCCTTCCATCTCATCACCTCTCCACCTCTCTATCCTTTCCTGAATTTCTCCCTCCCTTTATTATTCCATTCACTTTCCACCCTCCCATCCTTCATCCATCCATGTCTCCATTTCTGCACCCATCCCCTCTATTCCACCCTCCTCCTTCTGCCCAGCCCTCTTTCATCTGGCTAATCAGTCTTCTCTCCACCCTCCCTTCCACCTGTCTCTGTCCCCCTCTATCCCTCCCTCCATCCACCCCTCTACCACTTATTGAGAGTTCTCCATGAACTAGGAAGTGCCAGCATGCTTCGCCCGGTGACATCTTAATAAATGTTTATTGGCTGGACCTAATGGTGCCCGCAGCCTTCAGGAGCTTGCATGACAGTGCGTTAAATCCACAGCTGACACCAATTCTGCTGTGTCTGCAGGTGGAACTGGGTCTGTGCTTGGGAAGCAGGTGGGCAGAAGAGAAACATTGGAAACACCCAGCTTTCAAGAGTGCTTACAGTGAGCAGAGGCCTCTCACACACTCTCTCTTCCTCCTAGTAGTCCTACAGGAAGATGTGATTTGTTCCCATTTTATGGCTGAGGAGCTGACCAGCAGCCCCGGCCCAGGAAGGGAATCTGAGAGTGCCTCTGCCCTACCATCTGCTCCATTTTGGGGATCATATCTGTGGTGCTCGTTGTTTTTTTTTTAATACAAATAAGAGTGGGTTGATTTATTCATTTCAGCAAACAAAAATAGTAAATTTAATGTAATCCTAATACAATTTCTCAAATGCTCGACTCAAGCAAGGAGAAAGCCTGTGGAAATTTCTAGTTTGGCAGAGTGACAATTTGTTTTTGATCCTCTTTGGGCCTTATTCTACATAACACTCACTGTTTTCAAAGTAGATACGTGCCACTTCCCATTGTTTTTATAAGCACATTCCTTACTTATGCCATCAAAGATAGGGTTGAGGTATGGGTCTCTCCCTCTCCTAAAAGCATCTGCTGGCATCGCTGTGACAATATACAAATGGCAGGGAATATGTTCTGCTTTCCTCAATTATTAGAAAGTCACTCCCACCTGGGTGACAGAGGGAGCCTCTGTCTCTTAAAATTTTTTTAAAAGGAAGTCATTTTTCTGTTCCTTTGGGCACATCCATAGCAATACTTGTACCGTGAATTTAAAACTCCCAACTAGATACATATTTTATTTTTTATTTCTTATTTTTTTTTGAGATGGAGTCTCACTCTGTCACTCAGGCTGGAGTGCAGTGGCACAATCTCGGCTCACTGCAACCTCTTTCTCCCGGGTTCAAGTGATTCTCCTGCCTCCGCCTCCTGAGTAGCTGGGTCTACAGGTGCCCGCCACCATGCCAGCCTAATTTTTGTATTTTTAGTAGTCAAGTTTTGCCATGTTGGCCAGGCTGGTCTCGAACTCCTGACCTCAAGTGATCTGCCCGCCTTGGCCGCCCAAAGTGCTGGGATTACAGGCATAAGCCACCACACCTGGCCCTGATAGCATGTTTTAAAGGGAAGGAATGACATAAGGACAAATAACATGTTATATAATAAATAGCTTTAGCTACTTCTCTTATGCTTCAAACTTCTTGTGCTTAATTTTTTTTTTTTTTTTTTTTTGGATGGAGTCGCTTTGTTGCCCAGGCTGGAGTACAACGGTGTAATCATAGCTCACTACAGCCTCAGACTCCTGGGCTCAAGCAATCCTCCCACCTCGGCCTCCCAAAGTGCTGGGATTACAAGTATGAGTCACCACGCCTGGCCTAAAATTTGTTTTTAATATAAAAGGATTGATTTATTATAGTTCAAATACATAAACTTAGCATCCAAACATCTTAAAATCAAACTTTAGAAAAAAAGTTTAACATTCAAACAGGAATACAATTTTCAGGGAGCATCCAGAAAGTAATTTGTTGTCTAGGTCAAAATATTGACAAAGATCACTTCATAATCAATAAAATGCATTTTACCAGTATCTTTTTTTTTCTTTCTTTTTTCCTTTTTCTCGTGTCTTCATAAAATCACCAGCAGTTCTATTCCGGCCCACATCTTATTGACTGTGGCTCCATACCTCTTCAGTGGCACTTCTGTTTCTTTTGAATTCTTCCCTTGCCCGATCCTTCAGGTATTTGTTATCAGAATCATTTGAAACTGGCCGAATTGCTTGCAAAATCTTTTTGTAGTGGAATAGAGCTTGTTGCCACCTCATGAACTGCTTTAGCATTTTTTTTTTTGAGATGGAGTTTTGCTTGTTGCCCAGGCTGGAGTACAGTGGCACAATCTTGGCTCACTGCTACCTCCACCTCCCTGGTTCAAGCGATTCTCCTGCCTCAGCCTCCTGAGTAGCTGGAATTATAGATGCCCACCACCACACCCAGCTAATTTTTGTATTTTTAGTGGGGGGGGGGTTTCACCATATTGTCCAGGCTGGTCTTGAACTCCTGACCTCAGGTGATCCACCTGCCTTGGCCTCCCAAAGTGCTGGGATGACAGGTGTCAGCCACCACACCCAGCTGAACTTCTTCAGCATTTGCATCACCAGTGGGGAAACAGGAATCAGCTGTGTCAGCCAGACAGCATTCCCCTCAGCCCCCTGTTTGGTTTCACCATAAATCTTCCCTTCTGTAAATTATCTGCCCCAAGCAGAACGGGAATCAGCTGTGTCACCCAGACAGCGTTCTCCTCTGCCCCCTTTTTGGTTTCACCATAAATCTTCCCTTCTGCAAATTATCTACCCCAAGCAGAGAGTCTCCATGTGTTTGCTTCTACTGTTTCCTCTAGCTTGGAATACCCCGGTCTGGTTTTCCAACAGAAGAAATCCTACCCACCTTCCATACTCATCCCTGAGGACCCCTCCCTCAGGAGGCCTTCCCAGATTGCCTCACCTCCACCAACTTTAGCAAGAGTTGATGGTTTCCTTTGTTCCCACAGAACTTCATTGACTCCCGCCGTACACTTATCTGCAGAAGTGTTGAGTGAGGGGGTGTTGTGTCTGTCTTCTCCCTTTGAGCTCCTTAAGAGGGATGGGGCCTGCTGTCTAAATCACGTTGTTCTCTCTCTGCCCCCAACATGCACACATAGCCTAACACCAGAACCACACGCAATAGGTGAGGGATAAATGTAGTTGAACCAGATTTCTAACCAGGGGTGACATTAAGAATATTTACTGGCTGGGCGCATTACCTCACGCCTGGGAGGCCAAGGTGGGTGGATCACCTGCGATCAGGAGTTCGAGACCAGCCTGGCCAACATGGTGAAACCCTGTCTCTACTAAAAATACAAAAATTAGCCAGGTGTGGTGGCACACACCTGTAGTTCCAGCTACTCAGGAGGCTGATGCAGGAGAATCACCTGAACCCGGGAGGCAGAGGTGGCAGCATCTCATTAAAAAAAAAAAAAAGAATATTTACTAGCCAGCAGAGTATGGACAGCAGCTGCTCAGAAAGGGAAGAATCAGCAAAGCATGACTACTGTCTGTAATTTCCAAAGATCTTCGGCCTTTGCCAGCCCCTCCTGACCTGACCTCCAACTGAGCATGAGCAAGAGGCTGAGAGGTGTTCAGCACTGGGGGAGGTTGGGAGCAGGGGTTCCCGGGCTGTGAACCTTCCCAGGACTTTCTAGCTAGTAAGCACAAGGCCAGGGCTGGAATTCAAGCAGTAGGACTCTCAGGACCCACACTGTGGGACAGCCTACACCCCTAGCCTGGTTTTGGAGTAGGCCAAGAGGGAGCCTGGGTCCAGGTGGTGGGTGGGACTTGTTAGAACAGGGAAAAGGCTGGCACTGTAGGGCCAGGCCTGTGCTTGTCACTCCTGGTTGTGTCATGTGTGGGAGCTGAGCCTGCAAGGGCCACTTGGAAAAGAGACCCCCTCGGTGCCTGCAGGGCTCCCTGTGCCAGCTCTGCAGAGGGCCCAGCTTTGCCGGCCACATAGCAAGGCTGTCTGCAAGACTGAAGAGGTGTCACTGAACTCCCGGAGTCTTGGCTTTAATCTGTAAAATGGATGCAATGGTATTTATGTTATAGGCTTGTTAAGAGGATGGTTTGTGATAAAGCATTTGCCTGGGTCAGTGAAGGCTCAAAGTAACCTTGGTTCACTTCCCTTCCGCTCCCCTGCCCTATACTTGGGCAACCAGGTGGGGCATGGAGGAAGGAGGAGGATGGATGGGGCTTTAGACACAGCCCAGGCCCCTTCTTCAGTCCAGCTCGTTCAACAAGGCAGGTGTCTCAGCTACTGACATTGCGAACTTCCTTGCTGGCCGGAAGAGCAGACCGAGAAAGCAGCAGTCCTGCCTTACCTCTCCTGGTCCGTGCCACAGACAGCCCAGGGGCTTGCTCACAAGGGGAACATTCTTATTGCCATTTGGCAGATGAGACTACTGAGGCTCAGAGAGGCCCACTGTCCCAAGTGACCCACCTAGGGAGTGGCCACGCTGGGACGGGGCTCCAAGAGTGTGTCCCTGCAACCAAGTCTGTCTCTTTGGTAAGGATGAGTGAGTGATTATGCCCAGTGCCACACCAGGCACAGGGAGGCAGTCACAGGGCAAGGTCTGGGCACCAGGGCACTGGCCAGGAGGGCGGTCCTGCATCAGCAAGGAAGGAGAAGTGGAGGGCTTCCTGGGGCAAGAGGAGGATGACCAACTCCCAGGCCTTAAGGGTTCCCAAGAGAGCCCTGGCTCCATCAGGAGCCCCCTGCCCTGAGACCTCCTTACCAAATGCTCTAAGTGGGAGTCATTGTCCCTCCCAGACCTTGGGTCCCAAGTTCCTTGATGGCAGTGACAGTCTTCTGTGGCCACCTTCCTGGAAAAGCAGGAACGAGTCAGGAACCTCTGGCTTGATTACCTTCATGTTACCAAGGCCTGCCATAAATGGGTACCAGACAGTGTGTGCAACCCATGGCTTCCAGCTTTCATAAGTGGAAAAGCTGGAGAGGAGAGAACCAGCCAGAATGCCAGGGTGAGAGCGGGAGGGGAGCAGCAACAGGGAAGAGAGTGAAGAGCCCTCAACTTTCCAGGTTCTTCTTGGGGGCACAGAAACCTGACCTGACCCTGGAGATTCAGCCCTGTATTCCTGGCCTCCCCTATTCCATAGCCTCCAGGCCGATTCTGCCCCTTAGAGCTTGCAGGTGAAAAAAGACAGAGGGGAGAACAAGGCTGGCTGCAAACAGGCGTGTTTCTTTCCTTTCGTGCCTCCCGCACTTTGATCCAGGCAGGAGCAGAAAAGGCAAAGTCAGCAAAATTCACCCCATTCACTGCCCCCAGCCCTGCAGCTGCCTCCTCCCACCCCCTAGCACCCCAGGGCTGCCCACAGTTATGAGCTGGAAAATGCTGGAAAAACAGTGGCAAGGGGGCCACCCGCTGGGTGACAGGAAAGCCCAGCTCTTCATGGAGATTCCTGGTGTTGCTCCTCATCCGCCACTGTGCTCTGCGTTGGGGTGAGGGGGGCAAATTGCATTGGGCAGAGCCACTGTGTGGCAAGTCATTTATGTCTCCATCTATCTTCACAATAACCTGTAGTAGGCGTCACTGCCCACCTTTTACAGATGAAAAGACTGAGGCTCCGTGAGTTACACAGCTGGGGAGTGGCACAGTTGGGACCTCAGCTTAGATGTGTATTTCTTCAGGGTCTGCCCACCACGTTGGGGAGGTGGGGTGCAGGTTGCTCTCTATCATTTACTTTCCAAGTGCCACCGCTATTTGTTCTTGGTCGTCTAAGAGGAGAGCTCTTTGCCCAAGAGGGTCTGAGTGCATTTGCGGACATCTTCAACATTTCCTGGAGAATGTCCATTTCACACCATCAGAGTGTTCTCACTGACAGTGACTTTGGCCACTGCCCGCAATTCTCCAGGGGCATGGTTTTGTGTGGACAACGCAAGTGGCCTCAACAGAACTTCACAGCTTCAGCTCCCTCAGGCCTCATAACATGGGAGCGAACTCAGGGCCCATGGTCCCTGGCAGGTGGCTGCAGGGTCCCCATCCCCAGGATGCCCTGTACTGATTAAACACCTGTGAAGGATGAGCAAGAAGATGCTGGTACTGTGAGAAGAAATGCACCAGAAGGTTGGTGTTAAATTCAGGAGACATGGCTCGTAAAAGTTTTCTGCAGCTGTCCAAGAGAATTCATGCTGCTGTTTCCTGGAGAGGTGATTGGAGTCTGGGACTGGGGAGCCTTCACTTGGGGATCCCCACAATCTCCAGGCCTCATCACCACCCTCTAAACCTGTCTCCAGGAGAGACAGGGAGATGGGAGCCTCCGCTTCTCAAACATCCTCCAGCCTCGTAGCCCCTGTATCCTGTGCTGAGAATGTATCCTTGGTACCTCCCAAGTTAACTTCAGCTTCTGACAGATTTACAATTTGGTGTGTTTTGTTTGGCTGGGTCTTCAGCCCATCCTCTGTGGAACTCCAAGGCACAGTTCAGCTTGTATGCATGCAAGCCCCCTACCCACAAACCCACCTAGGAGAAAACGCAAAACACCTTCCTTCCACGATCTGCCTATTTGGGGACAGAAAATGCCCTCCGGTCCTAGAGCTCCATTAACGAACACTTCAACAGCCAGGACCCCAGGTAGAACAGGGTGTCAAAGCCAGGAAGCAGGGGAGGGGGAGAGGGGAAAAGGGGATGGCAGCCCCTGATCCACCCCAGCTGTTCAAACATCCAGGCCCCCTTCCTTCTTCCTTGCAAAATCCCCGGTCAGCACTCAGACTTGGCTCATGGCCACCCTGGCTCCCTGGGTCCCTGCAGTAAACACCTTGCAGAGATTTCCTCCCGCAGACAGGACATTTCTCTCTAAACCTCAGAGGGCAGAAGGCCACCAGCTCTAGGGGAGCCACCAGGGCTAGACAGAACAGGGAGTGGAATGCACGACTCCGCCGAGCTCAGAGGCAGACACAGTAAGGAGCATGAGAGGAGGTCGGAGGCCACGGTGTTGCCACACCCAGGTCTCCTTGCCTGGGCCCCTTTACCAGTGTGGCATCTGTGTGATGCCTGAAGTCCCGCCATTAGTGACTTCCCCTTTCACCGCACACAGTTCCACTCCATACATGCTTGACTGCAGCCAACACCAATTCTCCTGCCCTAAACCCTCTCCATGCTTCCACTTCTAGCCATTGTCTACACTGTCCATGGAGTAGCCTTTATATTTTTTTCGAATGCCTACATTCTGTCCACTCTCAGGCCCCCAGTCAAGTGCTTCCAGATGGGAAGCAGCTCCTACCATTGTCTGCTCCTTCTGCCACCCCCTGTGTCTTTTCTCTTGTGACGCTGGTCATTTTCTGCCTTATGTGGTAGATATTTGGGTGAGGATCATACCTGTCTTCCTGGAGCTCCAGAGGCCAAGGTGAGCTGAGTCCTGCCAAGTGGTCTCCAGAAGGTGCCTAAGCCAATGCCCAGGGAGAAAGGAGAGAAACTGACATTTGGTAACTTAGTAACTTTGCACTTGGTAGTTCTTGACTTACTTGTCTCACTTAATCCTCATGTAAATATGCTGAAGTAGGCACTGCTCCTCACATGCCACAGATGAGGCAACTATGGTCAACACTATCATTTTCTATTATTTACATTTTCTAATTGTTTGTATTGGGACCTAGAAATATCATGGATTTTTCCATGTTGATTTTGTATCTAGCAACCTTGCTGAATTCTCCTTAATCCTAATAGTACATCAGTGAATTCCTTTCCATTGTCTATGTAAACAATTAACTGCACCGTTTGCAAGTAGGTTTTTTCCCTTTCTTTTCGATCTTTATATCATTTAATTTTTTAAAAATTTACTTTATCTTATTTTTTCTTTTACTGTGCTGGACCGCCAATACAATCGCATCTGGAAGTGGCATGAGCAGGCATCTTTGTCTTCTGCCTGATTTGATTTGTATTATTTCTAATGTTTATTTTTAAGAGATAGAGTCTCACTCTGTTACCCGGGCTGCAGTGCAGTAGCGTGACCCTGGCTGCCTGTAACCTTGAATTCCTGGGCTCAAGTCGTCCTCCCCCATTAGTCTCCTGAGTAACGGGGACTTCAGGTGTGCACCACCATACCCAGCTAAGTTTTCTAAAATTGTTTTTTGTAGAGACAGGGGTCTCGCTCTGCTGCCCAGGCTGGTCTCAAAATCCTGGCCTCAAGCAATCCTCCCTCCTCAACCTCCCAAAGCACTGAGATTAGAGGTGTGAGCCACTGTGCCTTGACTTGCTTGATTTAAAAGGGAATGTTTTCAATTCTTCTTCATGCTAACTGCTTGCTCTAAGGTTTCTGTTGGTACCACTTATTAGGTTAAATAAAATTTTCTTCTCTTTGCATTTTTCTGAGAGTTTTGTCATGAATGAATCTTGAAATTTGTTGTCCTCTTTTTCTGTACCTGTTGAGATTATTATGTAGCATCTGTCCTTTGACTTGCTTAATGTGAATTACATTAATCTATTTCCCAAAGTCAAACCAACATTGCATTCTTGATAAATTGAACATGGACCTGACGTGTTGCGGTTTTCATTCATTACAAGATTCTATTTGGTAATACTTCGTCCAAAGTTTTGTATCCATGTTCAAGGGTAAGGAAGTGTCTTTTTCCATTGCATTGCATCTGGTTTGGGTATCAAGGTTATACTAACCTCATAAAAATAAGCTACAAGGGCTGGACATGGTGGCTCATGCCTGCAATCCCAACACTTTGGGAGGATGCAGCAGGCAGGTTACTTGAGCCCAGGAGTTGGAGACCAGCCTGGACAATATGGTGAAACCCCATCTCTACAAAAAATATAAAAATTAGTTAGCCAGGGTTAAGGGCACACGCCTGTCATCCCAACCACCCAGGAGGTTGAGGTTAAAAAAAAATGGGTATCCTCTCTTTTTCTGACCTCTGGAATGTTTTGTGTAGGATTAGAATTACATGAAACTTGAAAATTTTGTAGAACTTGCCTGTAAACCTGTCTGAGCCTGGTGCTGTCATTGAAGAAAATTTGAAACGTTGGGTTCAGTTTGAGAACTATTGAGATCAGTGGTCCCACACTGAGCCATTTTAGAGGACACTGTTTTACATCACATTTCTTTTGGCCTCAATTTTCAAGTTTTATTTTTCTAATTCATTTATGTTACGTACTTAAAGAATGTATTTGGATGAAAGTTCATAATATCCTCTGATTATTTTAATAACTTAATTGAGAAATGATTTATATAAATTGACTTCACATATATAAAGCATACAATTTGATGAGTTTTAACACATATAATGGGACTCAGGACACACTACCCCAAAATATGGCACCTTGCCATTTGAGAAACCAGCAGAAACAAGAAAGGTCTCTCTGACCTCCCACCCTTCTCCACTGAAGCAGATCATAAGACAATTCTCAAGCCATCCACTAAAGTCAGTCATGAGACCCGCATTCTAGAGAAGCACACACTATATCCAGAGAAAGGTAATGTCCTTCTCCTCAAAGACGCAGAGATGCCAAGAATCTAAACAAATAGGGATCACTAAGTTCCCCCCAGTTTCTTTCCACTAGATCATACCCCCTTTTGTCTGATCATATTTCTACACGACCATCCATAAAAATACAGTTTTCTCTGTTTCTTTGGGTCTTCATTTCTGAAGTTATTTCTGCAATTTCATTCCTCAAGTCACATAAAACTTACATTAAATAAAACTGCATGCTTTTCTCTTGTTAATCTGTCTTTTATTATAGGTGCCTTAGCCATGGACCTTGAGATGCATGAGAAATCTTTCCTCCCCTACGTAAACACTAGTGAAACCGTCAATGCGTTCAAGGTACTGAACATGCCCTCATGTGTCTTGATGCTGCCTCCCTGCTCCTCTCCCAACTTCCACCCAGGTCAGTATCGATCTGTTTTATGTCCCTATGTATTTACTCACGTTTTCTAGAATTTTATGAAATGGAATAATACAACATGCACTGTATTTTGTCTGGCTTCTTTCACTCAGTGTCATTATTTTGAGGCTCATCTAAGTTCCTGTGTGTATCAATAGTTCATTCCTTGTTGGGACTGAGTAATATTTTATTGTATAGATACAACATCATTTGTTTATTTTTCACCTTTCAATGGACATTTAGGCTGTTTTCGAATTTGACTACTGCCATCACTGTTGGTGTAGAAATTATTAAATGAACATATGCTTTTATTTCTACTTAGTTAAACAGAGGTTTATTGGCTGGGTCATATGGCAGATATATACTTAACTTTTCAAAAAACTGCCAAACTGTTTTTCAAAGTAGTTTCGCCATTTCACACTTCCACAAGCACTGTATGGCAGTTCTAATAGTTCCATAAGCTGTGTATGACTGTTCTAATCCTTGCTAACATTGGTATGGTCAGTCTTTTTAATTTTAGAGATTCTAATAGATGTGTAAGTGTATCTCATTGTGGTTTTAATCTGCATTTGCCTATTTGGCTAGTGATGTTGAGCATCTTTTATGTGCTTAATTGGCTTTTGTACTGTACATCTTCCTTGGTGAAGTATTTGCTCAATATTTTTGTCCATTTCTAATTTTTATTTATTGAATTTTAAGAGTTCTTTATGTATTTTGGATACAAGTCTTTTATCAGATATGTGATTCAAAGTTTCTCCCTGTTTGTGACTTACTTTTGAGTCTCTTAATAATGTCTTTTGATACATGCAGCCAACAAACATATAAAAAAGCTCAACATCACTGGTATTTAGAGAAATGCAAATGAGATTTGTTTTTTTTAAGAGAAAAAAAACGATGTCTTTTGGAGAGCAGAAGTTTTTAATGCAACATCACTGATCATTAGAGAAATGCAAATGAGATAACACAAAAGAGGTATCTCAAACCACAATCAAATAGCAAAACCACAATGAGATACCATCTCATGCTAGTCAGAATGGCTATTATTAAGAAGTCTAAAAACAACAGATGCTGGCGAGGTTGTGGAGAAAAAGAAATGCTTTTACGCTGCTGGTGGGAATGTAAATTAGTTCAACCATTATGGAAGATAGTACGGCCATTCTTCAAAGACGGAGAGGCAGAAATACTATTTGATCCAGGAATCTCATTACTGAGTATATACCCAAAGAAATTTAAATCATTCTATTATAAAGAAACATGCACCTGAATGTTCACTGCAACACTATTCACAATAGCAAAGTCATGGAATCAACCTAAATGCCCATCAATGATACACTGGATAAAGCAAATGTGGTACTATATACACAATGGAATACTATACAGCCATAAAAACGAATGAGATCATGTCATTTGCAGGGACATGGATGGAGTTGAAAGCCATTATCCTTGGCAAACTAATGCAGGAACAGAAAGCCAAACACCACATGTTCTCACTTATAACTGGGAGCTAAATGATGAGAACACATGGACACATGGTGGGGAACGTCACACATTGGGGTCTGTTGTAGTCAGGGGTGGGAGAGCATCAGGAATAATAGCTAATGGATGCTGGGCTTAATACCTGGATAATGGGATGATCTGTGCAGCAAACCATTGAGGCACACATTTATCTATGTAGCAAACCTGTACATCTTGCACATGTACCCCTGAATTTTAAGAAGTTGAAAAAAGGAAAAAAAAAAAAGTCTTTTGAGGAGTGGAAGTTCTTAGTGTTGATGAAGTCCAGTTTTTCAATTTTTTTAAAAAAAATAGCTCAAGGTCAGAAATATCTTCCCTTATGTTGTCTTCCAGAAGTTTTATAATTGTAGGTTTTACGTTTAAGTCTATGGCCCATTTGAGTTAATTTTATGTGTGATGTGATATATGAATTGAAGTTATTTTTTAATATGGATATCCAATTACGCAGCACCATATGTCCATGTGTCCACTGAATTGCCTTTGTACCTTTGTTCAAAATAAACTAACTATCTATAAGCTGGTCTAGCTACAGACACTTATTTGTGCCATTGTCTATTTTGATGCTAATATCACACTGTTTTGATTACTGTGACTTTGTATAAAGACTTGAAGTGAGATAGTGTAAGTCCTCTGACTCTGTATTTATTTATTTATTTTTTTCGTCAAGACTGTTTTAGTTATTTTGGGTCCTTTGCATGTCCAAGTGAATTTTAGAATCAGCTTGTCACTTTCTATAAAAATAACTTGCCCACGTTTTCACTGGGGTAGAGTTGAATCTGTAGTTCAATCTGGGAAGAATTGACACTAACAATATTTGATCTTCCAATCCATTAGTATGGTATATCTCTCCATTTATTTTTAACTCCTCTCAGCAATATTTTCTGGTTTTTAATGTATAGGTTTTCATGTCTTTTGTCAGACTTATCCCTCAGTAGTTATTGTTTTTGACATGTTTGTAAATGGTATTTTTTGTTTCAATTTCCTATTGTGACTAGCATACAGAAATACAACTGATTTTTACATATTGATCTTATATGCCACCACCATGCTTAATCCATTCATTAGTTATAACAGTATTTTCATAGATTCCATAAAATTTGTTGCAGAGATCATCATGTCATCTGCAAAATAAAGACAATTTTACTTTTTAAAAAAATAATCGGGATGACTTTTATTTCTTTTTCTTACCTGAACGCACTGGCCAAAACTTCCAGTACTATGTTGAATGAAGTGGTGACAGCAGACATCCTTGCCTCATTCCTCATCTTAGGGGAAAAGCATTCAGTCTTTCATCATTAAGTATAATGTTAGTCGTATGTTTTTTATAGTTACCCTTTATCAAATTGAGGAAGTTCCTCCCCTCCTCCCTTCTCTCCCCTCCCCTCTCCTCTCCTCTTATTGCTGAGAGTTTTTGTAAGGAATAGTATTTGGATTTGACAAATACTTTTACTGCATTCATTCAGATGACCAGATGGCATTCCTTTTTTAGTCTGTTAATATAATGAATTATATTGATTGATTTTTTAATCTTAAGCCAAACTTACGTTTTTCTAGTAAAACTCCACTTGGTCATGATGCATTATAAATTTAATATATTGTGCTGCAGAAGGATTGTGTATTAAAAAATGAATATATTGTTATACTTACTTCAATAACACTTTGGCTAATAATTTTTACACTTAGGTTCATGAGGGAGATTTATCTATACCAAACACATAGTCTTCTATTTTTATAATGGCTTTATTTGGCTTTGGTAACAAAGCAATGTTGACCATATAATATGAGTTAAGAATATGTCACTTTTTAAGTTTTTGAAAGAATTTATGTAGAATTGGTATTGTTTTTTCCCGTAAAAGTTTGGTCGATTCCGCAGTGAAGCTGGGCCTGGCATTTTCCTTGTTCAAGGTTTTGAACTACATATCCAATTTCTTTGCTAGGAATACAGTTATTTAAGTTATTTTCTTCTTGAGTAAGCTTTGATCATTTGTGTCTTTGAAGGAATTTTTTTTTATCTAAGTTGTCAAACTTATTGACATAAAGCTCATAATATCCCTACATTTTCCTGTTAGTATCTGTAGAACCTCTAGTAATACGGCTTCTCTTATTCCTGATATTGGTAATTGAAGTTATATCTGTTTTTATCTCGACCAATCTGGCTGGAGGTTTATCAATTTTATCAATGTTCTCGATGAATCAGCTTTTGGTGTTACTGATTTTTCCTCTATTGCTTTTCTGTTTTATCATCTTTCACTCTGATCTTCACTATTTTCTTTCTATTTTCTTGGGTTTAATTTTATTTTCTGTTTCTAGTTTCTTAAGATGAAAGCTGAGGTAATTTATTTCAGATGCTTTTTTCCTAATATATGTACTTAATAATGTAAATATCCCTCTAAATATTGCTTTACCTGCATCCCCGAATTTTTAATGTCTCATTTCCATTTTCATTTAATTCACAATAATTTCCTTTTGATTTCTTCTTTCACTAATGAGTTACCTAGAACTTTTCAAATATTAGTTTCCAAATACTTCGAGATTTACCAGGTGACTTCCTATTAATAATTTATAACTTAATTTCTTTATGGTCAAAAAACATACCTTGTTTGATTTGAATGCTATAAAATGTATAGCAACTTGTTTTGTGGCCAAGAATATAGTCTATCTTGGTAAATTATCTATGTGTACTTTAGAAAAAGAATGTGTGTTCTTTTATGGTGAGTGGAGTGTTTTACAAATATTAGAATGAAGTGATAGACTTGTTCAAGTCATCAGTATACTTATTAAATTTCTGTTTTGTCTTAGCTGTCCTTGAGAGAGGACTGTTGAAGTCTCCTCTATTTCCCCTTGTGGTTCTGTCAATTTGGGCTTTGAAGCTCTTTTGTTAGGAGCATAAATATTTAGGATTGTTATTATTTTTTCCTTGATGAATTCACCTCTCTATCATTTTGAAATGACACTCATTATACTTGGGCATAGGCTTTGCTTTGAAATTTACTTTGTTTAATATTAATATGCTTACTTCAGCTTTCTTTTGATTAGTGTTAGCCAGTATAACTTTTTTTCATACTTTTAACCTATTTGTGTCTTTATATTTATAGGCAGCATATAATTAAGTCTTGCTTGTCTATTCAATCTGACAATCTCTTCCTTTTAACTGGGGTGTTTAGGCCATTCATATTAATGTGATTACTAATATGGTTAAATTTAAATCTAGCATCTTGTTATTTATTTTCTCTGTGTCTCATATGTTCCTTGAAGATCCCAGTTTTCTCCTTTTTCTGCCTTCTTTTGAGTATTTTCATCTCGTTTTTTATCTTATTGCCTGTAATTCTTTGTTGTGTTATTTTAGTGTTTAGGTTTTATAGTATAGTATAACCATAAAACTTATAGTACATAGTTATAGTATAACTATAAAACTTATAGTACATAGTTATAAATATAAAACTTATAGTACATAGTTCTAGTACAACTATAAAACGTATTGGTTTACTTGCAAGTGATACAACACCGCTTCATGAGTATAAAGTGTGTACAAGAGTATACTATTTCTCCTCTTCCTGTCTTTGTGCCATTTTTATCATACATTTTACTTCTACATGTATTATAAAATTCCACCACCTTGCCATTTTTTTGCTTTAAATAGTAAATTATATTTTAAAGATATTTAAATAATAATATACATTTTATACTCATATAGTTAACATTTTTGTGCCTTTTATTCCTTTGTGTAGATCCAGATTTTCATCTGGTATCATTTTTGTTCTTTTGAAGGACATTATTTAACATTTTCTATAGTGCAGGTTTGCTAGTCATGAAATGTGTCAGCTTTTGTATGTCAGAAAAGATTTAATTTCACTTCTGTTTTTGAAAAATATTCCTGCTGAATAAAGAATTCTAGGTTGGCAAACTTTTTTAATGCTCCTCTGCCTTCTGACTTGCATTATTTTCAACACAGAGTCTGCTGTCATTTTTATCTTCCTTCTTCTGTTCATAATGTGTCTTTTTTTTCTGGTTGCTTTTAAGATTTTGTCTTTACCAGTGATTTTAAATAACTTGATTATAATGGTAGTGGCTTAGTGTCATTTTCTTCCTATTTTCTGTGTATATTTATATAATAAAATGTGGAAGAATTGTGGTCATTATTTCTTCAAATATTGTTTAGCCTCCCTTCCTTCCTTTGAAGATTCCATTTGCACATCTGTTAGGCTGCTTGAAGTTGTTCCCACGTCTCACTGATACTATATTCATGGTTTTTAGTTTTTTTGGTTCCTTTTCTAGCCATGTTTCTTTTGGTTAATTTCTATTGCAATGACTTCAAGTTCACTTGCAGTGTTTAAGCTGCCATTAATCCCAGAATATTTTCATCTCAAGTGTTGTAGTTTTTGTCTACCTCCCTGGTAATTTTCAGTTGAATGGCAGACATTATGAATTGTATCTTGTTAGATGTAGCATATTTGAGCATTCCTATGACTATTCTTGAGCATTGTTTTGGAATTCAGTAAAGATAGTTGGAAACAGATGGATTCTTGTAGGTCTTGCTTTTAAACTTTATTAGGTGGGACCAGAGAAACATTGAGTCTTGGGCTAATTTTCCCTCAACATTGAGACAACTCTTTTGAATAGTCCACCCATGATTCATAAATTATGACATTTTAAAAATCCTGACTGGTGCTAACAAGAACTATCCCCAGACCTGTGCGAGCTCTAATCTTGTCAAGTGGTTTTATACCCCCAGATTTGGGTATGTTCCTCACATGCATGCATTAATCAGTACTCATTTAAATATTCAAGGAGGATCTCCTACCTCCAGAATTCTCTCTCTGTACAGCTCTCTCTTTTCCAGGACTCTTCCTTGTGAACTTGACTTTTTGGCCTCTTGTAACTCCCAGTTGCATTACCTTAACTCAGGAAGCTGACAGGCTCCCCCAGGACTCCTCTTCCCTGTGTTATGGCCTGTAAACTCTCAATACAGTAAGTTGGAGACAATTAAAAATGTTCTAAAATTGTTGGTTGCACAAATCTGTGAATATACTAAAAACCATTCAATTGTACACTTTAAATTGGTGAATTGTGTGGTAAATGAATTATATCTCAATAAAGCTGATATTTTTAAAAATATATAGGCCAGGCACAGTGGCTTATACTTTTAGTCCCACCACTTTGAGAAGCTGAGGTGGGAGGATCACTTGAGTCCAGGAGTTCGAGACCAGCCTGGGAAACACAGTGGGGCTGCTGTTTGTACAAAAAATAAAATAAATAAAAATAAAAATATATAAGCATGTAGTCTCAATGATAAATATAAAATAATCAGCTTAGAGCTGGAATTTAATTTTTAATTTTGTCAGAAAAATTTATCTTTTCGTCAGAACACTGAGTCCATTTATATTGCTTATGATTACTGATACATTTGGGTGTGTCTCCACCATCTTATTTTGTGCCATGTGTACAGCTTTTTCAGGTTTTTTCTCTTTCTTGCCTCATTTTGAATTAAATGAATTTGATCCTCACTGAAAACACACAGTATGAACAACTAAAGGGAGAAAACTAACATTATGAACAAAAAGTAATGTTATCCACTAATGCCTAAAAACCCAGCACTCAAAATGTCTGTCTGTTTTTAGGTGAGTTTTGCCTTCTTTATGGGACTCAACCCATAAGTACAGCTCCTCTGTGATCTGCTTATCTGGTCAGTCATGATCAGGTCTATTTTTGTATATGTGTTTAGTTCCATTTCCCCCCTGCTAGTCAAGCAGTTTTATTTTCTCTATACAGTCATATGCCACTTAACGATGGGAATACATTCTGAGAAATTTGTCATTAGGTGATTTTGTCATTGTACAAACATCATAGATTATACTTAAACACCAACTAGATGGTATAGCCTACTACATACTAAAGCTACATGGTATAGCTCATGGCTCCCAGACTACAAACCTCTACAGCATATTACTGTACTGAATACTGTAGGCAATTGTAACACAGTGATAAACATTTGTGTATCTAAACATACCTAAACGTAGGAAATATAATGCATTGTGCTACAATGTTATGATGGCTGATGCCTACGATATCACTAGGTGAGTAAGTGATCGGAATTTTTCAGCCCCATTATAATCTTACGGGATCTCCATTGTTTATGAGGTCTGTCGTTAACCAAAACATCATTATGTGTAACATGGCTGTATATCCTTATTCTTAACAGTTCAACATTCTTACTTAACAGAACTAAGATAAAGTCAATATGATTTTACTCTCTTTCCAAACAATACAAAGATCTCATAACACTTTAATTCCCTTTATTCTCCTTCCACCTACCAGCTACTATTGTCCAATATTTTAGTGTTATTTTGTGAAATCAGCTCCCCACAATCAGACATTATATCTCTTGTACATGCAGTCATTATGTTTTGAGTTTAACCACACATGAATCATTATCTTTGCCCACCATTCTTTCTTGTATCTCAGAATTTCCAACTCTCAGATATTTTTCTTTCTGTCTAGAGTATATTTTTTAAAAAGCTTTATTGAGATATGGTTTGCATACCACAGAATTCATCCATTTAAATTGTAGAATTCAATGATTTTTAATATATTCACAGAGATTTGCAACCACCACCACAATCAACTTTAGGACATTTCCATCATCCCAATGAGAAACTTTATAACCCTTGGTAATCACTCCACATTTTTCCTCAAATCTCCCAGCCCTAGGCAACCACTAATCTACTTTCTGTCTCTGTAGAGTTCCCTATTTTTGACATTTCGTGTAAATAGAATCATACAGTATGTGGTCTTTTGTGGCTGGCTTCTTTCACTTAGCATAATGTTTTCAAAACTTATTGTGTTACAGCATGTACTCCATGTTTTTTGTTCTCAAATAATAATCCATTGTATGAATATACCACATTTTACATATGCATTCATCCACAAAGTTATATTTAGGTTGTTTCCACTTTTTGGCTATTATGAATAATACTCCTATGAGCATTTGTGTGTAGATTTTTATGTAGATGTACGTTTTCAGTTTTCTTGGGTATATATCTAGGAGTGAAATTGCTGGGTCATATGATTACTCCATGTTTAAGATTTCAAAGAATCGCTGAACTGTTTTCTAAGGTGGCTGCACCATCTTACCTTCCCATCAGCAACGTGCGAGGGTTTCCATTCCTCAGCAGGCTTACCAACACTTGATATTTTATTCTTTTTCTTTTCCTTTTTTTTTTTTATAATTTCCCTCCTTGTGTGTGTGAAGTGGTATTTCATTGTAGTTTTGATTTGCATTTTCCTGTTTTCATGTGCTGATAGGCCATTTGCATATATTCTTTTTTTTTTCTTTTTCTTGAAATGGAGGTTTGCTCTGATTGCTCAGGCTAGAGTGCAGTGGTACGATCTCGGCTCACTGCAACCTCCACCTCCTGGGTGCAAGAGATTCTCCTGCCTCAGCCTCCTGAGTAGCTGGGATTACAGGGGCCCGCCACCACATCTGGCTAATTTTTGTATTTTTAGTAGAGATGGTGTTTCACCATCTTGGCCAGGCTGGTCTCAAACTCCTGACCTTGTGATTCACCTGCCTCGGCCTCCCAAAGTGCTGGGATTACAGGCGTGAGCCACCGTGCCTGGCCCATTTGCATATATCCTTTGGAGAAATGTCTGTTCAAGTCCTTTGCCTATTTTTCAAATAGATTGTTATTTGTCCTTTTAATATTGAATTGTAGGAGTTCCTTATATATTCTGGATACTAGTCCTTTATCAGATATATGATCTCCACATATATTCTCCCATTCTATAGTTGTCTTTTCACTTTCTTCATGATATCTTTTAAAGTACAAATGTTTTCATCTTAAATAAAGTACGATTCATCTGTTTTTTCTTTTGTTGCCTGTGCTTTTGACATCATGGCTAAGAAGGTTTTGCCTAATCCTAGGTCACTAACATTTAAACCTATGTTCCTAAGTTTTATATATAAGAGTTTTATAGTTTAGCTCTTTCATTTAGGTTTATGATCCATTGTAAGTTAATTTTAGTGCATGGTGTAAGGAAAGAATCCAACTTCATCCTTTTGCATATGGATATCCAGTTGTTCTAGCGCCATTTGTTGAAAAGAATATGTTTTCCCATTGAATTGTCTTGGCATCCACCCTTTTTCATAATGTATGATTTTATTTCTGGATTCTCAATTCTCTTCCATTGATCTCTATGTCACTCTTTTTGCCAGGACGACAGTCTTAATTACTTCAGCTTTGTAGTAAGTTTTAAAATCAGGAAGTGTGGGTCCTCCAACTTTGTTCTTTTTCAAGTCTGTTTTATCTATTCTTGGTCCTTTACATTTCCATATAAATTTTAGGATCAGCTCATCAATTTCTGTAAAACGGCCAGCTGGGATTTTGATAGGGGTGGCACTGAATCTGTAAATCAATTTGGGGTGCATTTCCATCTTAATAATATTAAATCTTCCAGTTCATGAACAGAAGCAATCTTTCCATTTATTTAGGTCTCCTTTAATTTATTTCAATCATATTTTACAGTTTTAAGGGTGCAAGCATTGTTCTTCTTTTGTTAAATGTATTCTTTAGTTTAAAAAAATTTTTTTAATGCTATTGTAAGTGGAATTGTTTTCTTACATCCATTTTCTTGGATTATATATTACTAATGTATAGAAATACAATTATCTGTATACATTGATTGTGTATCCAGCAACCTTGCTAAACTTGTTTATTAGTCTAATAGTTCTTTAGTTGATTCGTTACCATTTTCTATACAGAGGAACATATCATCTACAAATAAAGATAGTTTTACTTCTTTAATTTTTTTCTTGCCTAATTTCCTGGCTACAACCTCCAGTACAATGTTAAATAGAATTGGTGACAGCAGACCTCCTTATCTGTTCTTGACCTTGGGAAGAATAAAGTACATTCTTTAGACTATCCTTTAGTGAGGTCCATTGTGGTAAACTCAGTTTTTTGGTTTTTTCCCCTCTTGAGATGGGGTCTCAATCTGTCACCCAGGCTGGAGCACAGTGGTGATTTCCCCACCTCGGCGTCCCAAGTACCTGGGACTACAGGCATGCGCCACCACACCCCGCTAATTTTTGTATTTTTTGTAGAGACAGAGCGGGGATCTCACCATGCTACTTAGGCTGGTGTTGAACCCTCGAGCTCAAGCAATCCACCCGCCTCTGCCTCCGGAAGTGCTGGAATTACAGGCACGAGCCACCATGCCCAGCCCCTCCCAGTTATATTACATCTTTGTTCTTGAAATGTGGATTCACCAGATACAGACTTCTAGGTCAACAACTATTTTATTTCAGCAATATAATTTAAAATGCACTAAAAATATTTTTCTACTGTCTTCTGAATTGAATTGTTGCTGCTGAGAAGTCAGCCACCTGTCTAAAGGCTGTTTCATGGGATTTTTTTTTTTTTTTTTGTCTTGCTGGCTGCTTTTATGATCTCTTTCTTTAAAGTATAATTTCTTTTTAACTGACACATAATCAGTCTACATATTTATGGGGAACAATGTGATGTTGTGATACATGTAAACATTGTGTAATGATCAAATCAGGGTAATTAACAAATCCATCACCATTTATCATTTCTTTGTGGTGAGAACATTCAAAATCCTCTCTTCTAGCTATTTTGAAATATACAATACATTATTGTTAACTATAGTCACCCTATTGTGCAAGAGAACACTAGAACTTATTTCTCCTAACTGTAACTTTGTACCCATTGACCAATCTCTTCTCATTCATCCCTCCTCCCTACCCACCCCAGCCTCTAATAAGCACTATTCTACTCTGCTTCTATGAGATCAGCTTACTCAGAGTTCACTTATGGGTGACAATCACTCTTTCTTAATTCTGTTGCTTCACTTTAATGTGTATAGTGGTGGATTTCCTTTTATTTTTAGTGCTTAAAAATTACTGAGTTTTCTGGGTCTAAGGTTGGATGTCTTTTGACAATTCTTGAACAGTCAGTTACCATCTCGTCAAATATTACCTCTTCCCCATACTTTCCCTCTTCTCTTTCTAGTATTCTGACTGAACATGTCAGATTTCTATCCTCCACATCTTTTACTTGTCTTTTCTACTTTCCAACTCTTTTTCGCTTTGGACTATATTCAGGATAATTTCTGCAGTTTTGTCTTATATTTTACTAATTCTGTCTTCACAGGTATGTACTCTTATTTGACCCATACTTTGAATTCTGCCATTTCAGTGACTATATTTCCCATTTCTAGAAGTTTCATTTGGCCGGGTGCAGTGGCTCACGCCTGTAATCCCAGCACTTTGGGAGGCCGAGGCAGTGGATCACCTGCGGTCAGGAGTTCAAGACCAGCCTGAACAATATGGTGAAACCCCATCTCTACTAAAAATACAAAAAAATTAGCCAAGCCTGGTGGCAGGCGCCTGTAATCTCAGCTACTCGGGAGGCTGAGGCTGGAGAATCGCTTGAGCCCTGGAGGTGGAGGTTGCAGTGAGCCAAGATGGTGCCATTGCACTCTAGCCTGGGCAGCAAAAGCAAAACTCCATCTAAAAAAAAAAAAAAAAAAAATTTCATTTGATTAATTTCCAAATCCATTTTGTTGTACAGGCTCTGGTTACTTGTTCATATTTTCAAGCTTCTCTTATTTTTGAAACATCCTGTATTTTGCATCCAGTTTCAATGTCACTTGTCTTTTCTGGTCTGATTCTCCTGTCTGTTGTTTATACTGACTCTTATTCGTGGTATTTCATTTCTTTGTGTGTTTTATAATTTTTCTACTGAGACCTCCTATTTCCTGGAACATTATCTGTAGGAGTCTTTACAATTACATCCCTCCAGAGAGAGTTTATATTTGATCCTGCACNAAAAATACAAAAAAATTAGCCAAGCCTGGTGGCAGGCGCCTGTAATCTCAGCTACTCGGGAGGCTGAGGCTGGAGAATCGCTTGAGCCCTGGAGGTGGAGGTTGCAGTGAGCCAAGATGGTGCCATTGCACTCTAGCCTGGGCAGCAAAAGCAAAACTCCATCTAAAAAAAAAAAAAAAAAAATTTCATTTGATTAATTTCCAAATCCATTTTGTTGTACAGGCTCTGGTTACTTGTTCATATTTTCAAGCTTCTCTTATTTTGAAACATCCTGTATTTTGCATCCAGTTTCAATGTCACTTGTCTTTTCTGGTCTGATTCTCCTGTCTGTTGTTTATACTGACTCTTATTCGTGGTATTTCATTTCTTTGTGTGTTTTATAATTTTCTACTGAGACCTCCTATTTCCTGGAACATTATCTGTAGGAGTCTTTACAATTACATCCCTCCAGAGAGAGTTTATATTTGATCCTGCACATCACGTTTGGGCATTACGAACCTAGGGCCACATTAAACTGAAGTCTCTACTGGAAGTTTATTGATGCATATAGGTAGCACCAATTCAGGTGCAAAGGCATGTCAGGGCTGGCTTATGCTTCTGCATTCTCATTGTAGACGTTTTTCCTCTTCCACATGATGTCATGCTTAAGATGGATACATTTCCTTGCTTCCCCTCTGTGCAGTGGAGTTATTTATTCTTTTTTTTTTTTTAGATGGAGTTTCGCTCTTGTCGCCCAGGCTGGAGTACGATAGCGCGATCTCGACTCACTGCAACCTCCCTCTGGGGTTCAAGCAATTCTCCTGCCTCAGCTTCCCGAATAGCTGGGATTACAGGCACCCTCCCACCACACCCAGCCTTTTTTTTTTTTTTTTTTTTTTTTTTATTTAGTAGAGACGGGGTTTCACCTTGTTGATCAGGCTGGTCTCGAACTCCTGACCTCAGGTGATCCACCCGCCTCAGCCTCCCAAAGTGCTGGGATTACAGGTGTGAGCCACCGCACCTGGCTGGAGTTATTTATTCTTTACCCTTACACTAAGAATTGAGTTCTGTAGGATCCCAACTTCATGAGGAGTTCTCTTATAGACCCTCCACCTTGAGCAAGTCACATAACACTTACTACTATTATGTGATTTTGGTGGTGGTGATGTGTGTAGGTGTGGGTTTTGTCAAGCACCTGGCAAGACTAATGTTCTGAGGGACACCCTTGAAGTGTTTGTTCAATGGCACCTGCTGGGGCAGCCCGGGTGATCGTCCATCAGTCAGACAGGGATCTTGGGCAGGGCAGATCACAGCAGACCCTGCTGCCTTCTGATCTCTCTGGAGGAATGGTAGGAAGGTTTTCCCCCTCCCAACGCCAAGCCAACCAACCTTCAGCATTCTGAATTTTGGGGGTCCAGACCCCAGGTGCCGGGGGATAGATGGCCTGGTTGTATTTCAAGGTTGTTCCTGAATAAAACCTCCATCCGGGTATTTATTTGGGAAGAAGAGAGAAGAGCCAGTGCTGGGAGTTGGGACTGGGCCTTTGGCCACACTGAGGAGGGAAAATCCCTGCAACCAAAATGAGGAGGAGTGCTTGGAATTTCCATAGGCAGCAAGGTCCAAGGCCTACTTCCAAGTGGCCCTCCACACTGCGGGATGGCTGCCGTGATCCCAGGAAATGGGTGTTGACCTCGTAGCTTGACAGCATTGGTGAAAAGTCCTTGTCGTAACACTGACAGCAAAGGACCAGCCATTTAGCTTTGAAATGGACCTTGAGGAATTAGGAGTGAGCGCCCGCAGGCAACCAAGGCAGACTGAAGTTCCCCTTGTAAGTGGGGCAGGGGCTTGCGGTGCATGGTCTCATTTAAGCCTCACACCCGCACACTCGCCCCCAGGGGCAGGTCCTATTATCATCCGAGATGAAGCTGAAGGAGATAAAGTCCCTTATCCAGGGTCACCCTGGTGGTGAGGGGAAGAGCCTCAGTGTGCATTGGGGTACGTCTGGTTCAGTCTCCAGGACTATAACTGCTGGAGCTGAGCAGCCTCCAGCTGGGGAAGCATCTGACCAGATCCCACCCACTGAGGAGCCTGGGTGAGGGAGGATCTTCACGTTGGTCCCAGGGCACAGCCCCTCCTCCACCCAGGATGTGTCATCCTCACAGGGGCAGCCAGGGGTGAAGGGTAAGCCAGTTGGGGGTGGGGTGGGACCAGGGAGGGTGACGTCACCGCTGGGCTTAGTAATGCTTTGGCAGAGCCTGAAGCACCCACCTTGGGAGGAAGGGGAAGGAGGAGGGGCAGTGCTGGAGCCAGCATCCAGGAGGCTGCCAAGTCGGCGATCAGAGACGGGCACCCTGCCAGGAGCACCCCAGACCAGGCCTCTTGGGCAGGGGGGCCTCTGGAAGAGGAGAGACACTCTTGGCGTGCTGGGAGGGGACCCTGCAAAGCGGTGTCTGTATTGGATTGAGTGCAGAGTGATCCTCGGACTGTCTGTCCATCTGACTGGCAAGACTGGCGGCCAGCCGTCCCCTGATCCATGCCCGACTGTCTGACCGCCTGACCGTTGAGTTCTGTCGCTGGCAGATGGATTGCCTGACTGATTTATGTGACTGACACTTGGAGAAGCCACGAGGGATGGGCCAAATCTCTGTCCACATCCATGAGACCCTGGGCTACCCTCGGAACCTGATGCCACCTCTTATGAACACCCAGGGTCAGGCGAAAGAAGAGAGAAAATTGACATCTACTGAGGTTTATCAAATACCCAGCCTTGGGCCAGATGCTGGAGGGACACACCCAAATCTGACAGGGCCCCGCCCTCAGGAGCCCACATTCTAGCAGGGGAGACAGAGTCACAGCCGTAACGACAGAAACCAGTGCATTAGATAAGCAGACTCAGGGGAAAGGGAAAACAACTTTATTCTTGTCACCTAACATTTTTTTTTCACTTTTCACGATTCCTTCACAGGTGGAAGTTCGTCCCCCCCGATTCCTGGATGAAAACTCAGGTAGCCCCACAAGTTTTCTGACCCCGGTTAGGTGATAAAAATTCTTAGGTCACTTTAAATTGCAAACACACAGTCAGGTTGGCATTAAAACTGTCTGGTCCAAGGTAGTAACCGCATCTTTGAACTTGGTTCAAAGCTAACCCACCTTTCTGCCCTTGCTGCCCTCTGCCGGCAGCAAGCTGGAGAAGGGGCTTGGTCCTACTTTGCCCCGCACATGCCCTTGCTCTGTGCCCCTCTTCCCCCATGTTACTACAGACTGAGCATCCCTAGCTGGAAAATTCAAAATCTGAAATGCTCCCAAATTCAAACCTTTTTGAGTACCCATGACATGATACTACGAGTGTAGAATATTCCACCTAACCTCTGTTTTCTGATGGTTCAATATGCACAAACTTTGTTCCCCTGCCTTCTCTCTCCTCCAGGGCCTGGCGAATACGGCTCACCTTTGGCTGTCCAGGGTGGCTCTCGGTCTCCTGCCTGCAAATCCTTCCTGTCTCTCAAAACAGCCTGAACTCTTAAGGTTGTGCAAGTGCTGCCCTCTCCGGAGCTCTGGGGAGGCTCCCTGGGTCCTACAGATCTGAGTTGCATCTGACAACACATATGTGGACACGCTGTAACTCACCCATTCATTTGCTGAGCACCTACTGCATGCCAGGCACTGCGCTAGGCACTCGGGATACAGTGGTAAAGAATCAATAACATCCCTGTACACACTCAGGAGCCCCACAGCATACATGTGGACACACGCACACACACGCACACATGCACACAGACATAAACAAACACCCCAGTTTACAACAGCTTTCCTGGGGGCTGGACTTCATGAGGCCTAAGTTCATAGTCAATATGTAACAATAAAATGTCCCTCTTGGCTGGGCACAGTGGCTCACGCCTGTAATCCTAGCACTTTGGGAGGCCAAGGTGGGCAGATCACCTGAGGTCGGGAGTTCAAGACCAGCTTGATCAACATGAAGAAACCTCGTCTCTACTAAAAATACAAAATGAGCTTGGCATGTGGTGCATGCCTGTAATCTCAGCTACTCGGGAGGCTGAGGCAGGAGAATCGCTTGAACCTGGGAAGCGGAGGTTGTGGTGAGCCGAGATCGCG
Source organism: Rhinopithecus bieti (assembly GCF_001698545.2). Lineage (NCBI taxonomy): Eukaryota > Metazoa > Chordata > Mammalia > Primates > Cercopithecidae > Rhinopithecus > Rhinopithecus bieti. The sequence goes on from NW_016819049.1 coordinate 1,889,236, forward strand.
CCGTTGCCCTCCAGCCTGGGCAACAAGAGCGAAACTCCATCTCAAAAAAAAAAAAAAAAGATAGATAAATAAATGTCCCTCTGGCTGCCTTCTCTCCTCCCCACCTGTGCTGGGCTGAAAACAGACTAATGGCCTGCCTGTGCTCAGGAGGCGGGAAGCAGTGAGATGGGCATTTTATGTTCCAAACGTCCTCACCGAGTTCTAGTCCTAATGCCTGCCATGTGACTTCAGACTGGCCACCCCTCCTCTGGACCATGATAGAAATGGGAGATGCTGCTGACCATCACCAACCCCTCTTTCTTCTCCTTTCCCCAGCCCTTCTAGGCTGGGGCAGCTCTCCTTCCAGAGCCTAGGGTGCCACCTCCAGGAAAGGCCCACTGGGCTAATCCCAGGCCTGAGGTTTTGTCCTGACTAGGCCTCCTTTAGAAAGTGCTGCCCCCGATTTCCTCCTAAGCAGAGTGGACACAGGACATCATGCTCAGGGTGTCCTTTTCCCCAGGGGCATCCTGATTCATAGGACCCTGGACTTGTCACATGCTGGGGCTGCAGCCACCTTCCTCTGACTTCTAGAGGTGGTCATTGTGAGGTTGGAGGCTGGCGCCCCATCCTTTTGGCCACTGGTGGCAACACCCCTTCACCTCTCCTCTTCCTTCCCTGGAAGACTGGCACCCATCCTCAACACTGCCTGCATGCCTCCTCCTTCAGGAAGCCCGCCAGGTCCCTCTCCCTCTGCCTTCTATCTCAGACAGGAGGAACTCCAGGCCCAACCCTCTGAGATATGTAAGCAGTATATTCACTTTTCTCCTCTGCAAGCTTTGATCTAAGCCAGAATTTCTAAAACTGCCTGTGTATCTGAATCAACCGAGGTACTTTTAAAAGCCCAGATTTCCAGCCAGGCGTGGTGGGTTACGCCTGTAATCCCAGCACTTTGGGAGGCCAAGGTGGGTGGATTACCTGAGGTCAGGAGTCAGAGACCAGCCTGACCAACATGGAGAAACCCCGTCTCTACTAAAAAATACAAATTTAGCCTGGCGTGGTGGTGCATGCCTGTAATCCCAGCTACTCAGGAGGCTGAGGCAGGAGAATCCCTTGAACCCAGGAGGCTGAGGTTGCAGTGAGCTGAGATGGCGCCGTTGCACTCCAGCCTGGGCAAGAAGAGCGAAACTCTGTTTTAAACAAACAAACAAACAAAACAAAACAAAACAAAAACCAGCCCAGATTTCCAGAGCCCCCTCCTACCCAAAGAATCAGAATCTCCAGGGGTGGGGCCCCAGAATCTGGATTATCAGGTCACACAAGTATGGGACCCCACTCTAAAAGAACTCACCATTGCCTGAGTTCTTTTCTGCATCACATTATTTCATGCTGCTACTGACAACGGGGCCCGTTGCATTCATTCATTCATTTATCCAACACATATGCATTAAATGCTCATTATGTGCCAGGCACACGCTCCAAGCTGGGGACAGGGCAAGGAATGAACCAGATGCCCTCCCTGCCCTCGAGGAACTTAGGGTTCAGCGGAGAAGACACAGACTTCAACCAGCAATGATAACTGACTATCGGGAGAGCGCCTTTGGGGGCGAAATGCCCATCAGGGCATGGCGAGCTTGCTCCACATCTGCAGAATTTCTCTTTTGTAATGACTCAAAAAGGCTTCATTTTTTTTTTCTTTAGCTTTCTGAACTAAACACGCTGTGCTTGTGCCTTCAACACTTTCCCAACAATTTCCTGCTCCTCCATGAGGAAAGCACATTGCCTCCTTTCCCGGACACATTCAGCACGTGCGGGACCACCATGGACCTTGCTGATGTGTGTTTTCATTTTAGACAACCTCATAAGAACTGTGGGTTCTGCCTGGGCACACGTCACATGCAGATTTTGGTGCCTTCCAGACCATCTTGGCATAAAAGTAAACAGTTCTATTGCCAGGGACTCAGGATGCTGAGTTTTGTTAGAGGCTGTATCATAGGAAAGCCTACAATGGTGTGTCACACTGTGGGCCATGCTGAGTGCCTAAACTCTAGACATCTTTAAAAAACCTGACAGCTTTTTTAAGCCTGAACCTGTGCTAAATCACTTAGTCCTGGCAACAACCCTATGTGGTTGGGACCATTAAGGGTCTAAAAGAGAGGGCAGAGTCTGGAGTTGAACCCATGGGCCAGGCATTTGCACAGGGGAGGCCCTCCCCATAAAAGGGCGGCAGAAGGGCAAGGCCACCTCTGTCACTGGGGCCGTGCTCTGGGAGCTCCCTGAAGGCGGATCTGAGGGAGGAGCAGGAGTTAGGTGGAAGAAATAAGGGAGATTGTTCCAGGAACCAGAGGAGCACAGCTTGTTGATAATGGAGATATGGTAGAGGAGTTTAGGGCACTAGGAGACCCCGGCGGCCAGCAACTTCATCCAGGGCATCAAGCAAGCCAGTGTGGAGCATGACCTGACCTGCAGCCCGTGAACTGGGCAGGGCGTCCATGCATTTGCAAGTATGACCCACCCTGAGAAGGGAGGCTGGTAGCCATGAGGCTGAACCCCTGGGCTGGGAGTCAGGGTGACTGAGTCCAAACCTTTTGTGGTCACTCACTCACCTGGACCCTGGGCAAGTTACTTAACCTCACTAATAATTCAGGTCTTAGGATTGTTGTGGGAATAGCTAAGATCATGTGTGCAAAGTGCTGAACACTTAATTCATATTGCTGTCTGTGTGGTTATGTGGCTCTGAGAATATTTCTGTTCAGTTTCAAGATGAGGAGACGGAGGTCCAGAGAGGCAGGGTGATTGGTCTAAGGTTTCTCAGCCAGTAAGGGCCTCCAGGGCAGGGATATTTCCAGCACCCAAATTGCCCTAGGGGAAGGCAACCATGTGTGGTTGTGGGACAGTGGGTTGCCTCATTGCCTAGAAGACCCCCAGGCCTCTCAGCCTCTCACCTCTGTATCCTCCTGTTCCCACACACTGGTGAAGGCTCCGTGCGCATAGACTCTGGTCAGGACATCTGGGTGGGAGTCTGCTTCCAGTCTGAAGGAGGAACCCTGGGTTGGGGGTGGGCTCTGGGACCCTTGAGAGACCTGTGGCTAAGCCCCAACTCCAGGGAAGTGACGGCCCCAGGAGGAGAAGACAGCCTGGGCGGACTCTCCCTGAATTTCCCATTTGTAAACAGTGCAGCTGGGGAGGGGTAGGGCCCAGTGCCCAGTTTCTGGTGGTGGAAGATGGCAGCGGTCCAGCAGCTAAGCAGAGGGGCGGGTGGGGATGAGCGATGGCTGTGGCTGTCAGCTGCAGACACAAGGGAAGCAGGCTGGAGCCGGTGGCTATTTCTCCTCCCTCCAGGACATGTGACCTCCTACTGTCCTCCTTGGCCAGCTCACAGCATGACCCAGAGCTTGAGCTTGAGCACCACGCCCAGCCCAGGAGCCAGCCAGCTCTGAGAGTCAGCGGACATTTTCCAACAACCCCACTACCCTTTCTCCTCTCCACCTTCCAGCCCTTTACTTGCCATACACAGAGCCCAGGGGAAGTTTCAAAATCCCTTTTCTAAAAAAGCCACAGCTGTGGTGATAAAGTAAGACCCTGCCTGAATTCAGCCAAACCTGGAGTTGAATCTTGTTTTGGTCACTTACTAGTTAAGGGACCTCAAGGTGGCCACTTCGCCTCTCTGGAACTTCAGAGTTTTTTCAGCTGTAAAGTGGGGCTAATCCCAGCGACCCTCATGTTGCCATAAAGGCTACATGGGTGGAGTAAGAGCATGCCATAGGGAGCCAGAAAATGTGTCATGAAAGAAAGAACACTCTGAAATAAGCACATAACAGGCCCTCTGTAAATATTTACTGATTAAATAGCAGGTGGAATCAAAGAGAAATAAATTATCCTGTCATCTGTGTCTTTTGTCTTTCTCTCCAGAAGCCTAAGGGAATTAGAGGCGTTGACTAGGGGTGAGAGAAGAACAAGGTGAGACAGGGCATAATTCTTGGGGACGGAAGGCTGAGAACATTCTTAATGATGTCAGCTCCCGTGTGCCGAATACATTACACTCTCTCAAGTGATGCTGATTCTCTCTGACATTAAGGCTCTTCTGGAAGGGAGATTCAGACACCACGCCCATGAAGACAGATTTTAGATTCTCATCTGATCTCTGTCTCTTACTGTTCAGCAGGCTTAGACCAGACTTATGTCTCCTCTGAGACTCTGTTTTCTTATCTATAAAGTGTGCATCCTAATACCAACTCTCAGGGCTATTGTGAGGATTAAATGAGTCAGGGGACTCATGCAATGTATGTCAAGTGCTTAGTGCTGGGGCCTGGTGTAAAACAGGCCTTCAGCAAATGGTAGCTGTCATTATGATTACCTATCCTATCAGTTAGCTATTGCTGTATAATAAACTATCCCCAAATTTAGAGCCCGAAACAACCACCATTTGTTTAGCTCATGATTCTGTGTGTCAGCCATTTAGGTTGGGCTCAGCTAGGTGGTTCATCTGGTCTTCTCTTGCATCTGAAGTTGGCTGCAGGTAGGGTGGTGGTTCTGCTTCTGGGGGTAAGTTGGCTGTTGTCTGGGATGATGGAGTAGTGATCCGGTTGCCTCTCATGCTCCAGCAGGCTAACTTGGGCTTCTTCATGAGGCAGTGGCAGGGTTTTGAGAGAGTGAGGCAGAGAGACAGAAGAAGTGGGGACAAGTGTGCAAAACTCCTTGAGACTTAGAATTGACACACTGTGTTTTCCCCCACATTCCATTAGCCAAAGGAAGTCACATGACCAGCCATCAGAGAGGTGCTAGCTGCATAGTCATGTTGCAGAGAGCATAGATATAGGAAGGGGAATAAGTGTGACTAGTTTTGCAAACAATGACCACATGCAACTAATTAGGGAATATCTGAGACAGAACCAAGTCCCCTCAACTCCCAGTGCCGTGACTTCCACCCTAGCTGCTCACTCTGCCCTGTGACACTGGCAGGAAAGCCGGTTGCTCTCCCACGAGGCTTCCCCACTACATTCTCTATTCCCCAGTCCGAGCCAGGCTGCCACCGTCACATTCCTTTTCCGAAGGAGATGGAAACCAGAATCCATATGGGACCAGGCACAGGCATCCCACACATGGAGTCAAGGGGGTCTGATGACTTGCATCCCCCATAGACTGATGCAGGATGGAGTCCCTGCCCTGCTCAGTCCTCAGAGGAAGGAAATACACACAGCCCACCTGGACAACCCCTCCGCCCAGCTGTCTGCTAAATAAACTCAGTAAGCAATTCCTGACGAGGCATTTTAGATCATCACAAGCTACAGATAGTTTCCGCTGACCTCTTGGAAAAGGTTTTCCTGACCACACAGACAAGAGGCCCAGATTAGTTCCCCTTGTGGGTAGGGGGTGTCTGGTTCTCATTTGTATTCACACTGTGATTGGTTCCCATGTATCCCCTTGAACTCTGGGCCAGTCAGCCCATGGAACTGGACTCATTCCTCCACGTCCTGGTGGAGTGGCAACCTCCACAATGCCCCGGGCAATGAGGACATCAAGGGACAACCACCAGCCTGGGGACCAGCTTGTCTTACCTTGTGCACTTCCTGGCAGGTAGAGACAGAGCCTTGATCAACTTTGCTGCCCTCTCTGTCCCTGACATGGGGCGCTTTTTCTGCTGTTTGTGTTTTTTCCCTGTGCCTCCCCTACAACTGGACTATCAGCTCCACAAGCTTGTTTACCTTGGTGACCCCTGATTCCTTCCACAATGCCTGGCATAGAGTGGGTGCCTGATAAATTCTTATTGGATAGATTGATGGAGGAAAAGTTGGGTTTAACGGACTTGCACCTCCTTAGAAAAGGCCCACTCCTCTTCTCTTTTTATGAACCAGGGGTCTTCCTTCCCACTGGCCTTGAGAACTATTGGAAAGGACACAGAGTCACAGCCCCAGGAGCCAACCCCAGTTTCTTCAGTCACTGTGACTCTGGATCTGAAGGTAGATTTGTGAATCCAATGCAAATGACTCCTGGATTGTGTAGTGGGTCGGGGCTATGGCAAACAGCTTAGCTTTTCCAAGTTATGGTTTCCACACTCTAAAAGGGTGAGGGGAGCAAGTGTGGCTACACTGTTGGGGTGACAGGGTTAAAGCTTAACACTAAATCCATGGTGGCTGCTGTGACAATGATGATGATTTGGAAGGAGACAGGGTCCCATGGCTGCTGGGGTCCACCATGCCCTCTGCAGTGGCTGCCTGCACTCTCCTCTTGCTGCCCTGCTGCCTCTTTGCCTGCTGTGAGTCCCACCTCATCCCAAAGGGTCAGCCCTGCTCATCTTCTTAGCTCCCTCAGCTGGGGTCCTGCTTATAACATTGTTCTCACTCCCACTCTCTGTTCCTCCCCTTTGTGGGCTCCCTTGGGTTTAGAGCCTGCCCCTCTGGGGAAGGCCTTGATATGGTTTGGCTCTGTGTCCCCACCCAAATCTCATCTCGAATTGTACTCCCATAACTCCCATGTGTTGTGGGAGGGACCCAGTGGGAGACAAGTGAATCACAGGGCTGTTTCTCCCACACTGTTCTCGTGGTAGTGAATAAGTCTCAGGAGATCTGACGGTTTTATAAGGGGTAACCCCTTTTGCTTGGCTCTCCTTCTGTCTTCTCTCGTCTACCACCATGTGAGATGTGCCTTCTGCCTTCCTCCATGATTATGAGGCCTCTCCAGCTATGTGGAACTCCATTAAAACTCTTTCTTTTGTAAATTGCCCAGTCTTGGGTATGTCTTTATCAGCAGCATGAAAATGGACTAATACAGGCCTCTCTCCTTCCATTTAAGCAGACCCCCACCTACCCACTAAGTGGGTTCCTCGACAGCTTCCCCATGGAAAGAACTCAGACACCACCCCAAGCGCCTGAGTCCTCTATGAACCAGGACCAAGTGGATTGGGTGCTGGGATCACAGGGCCCCTGTCACCCTGGAAGCCCCAAGCTGGGCTCACCCAGGTGTGTCATGCAAGGCAGGGCAGAGGATGGACCCCTCCACTCCTATCAGCTGCCATCAGCATCCCCTCCCACCCACACAGTCCTCCAAGAGGCTGCTGGGGACTCTCTAGCTCTCTCCTTCCACTCCCCACCTCCGCACAGCCCCTCTGCACTCCCAGCTGTTCCTGCTGGCCACCCCTCCACCCCCAGCATCCTGCAGGAAGCCCAGTCCTGTCCCAGGGGCTACTGCTTAAGGCATCAGAGGTCACTTGGGGAGAGGCACTTGGCTCTGGGCCTGACATTCCCCTTGCTCAGAAGGCAGGTGCTGGGGAAAATGATGTCAGAGGGGGCAGCTGGGGGCCGGGGTGCTCACAGCTCAAATGTCCCCTAATGGCCCTCCTACCTGCTCATCTTCCCCCTAGGCAAGAGGCTGAGTACAGGTTCTCACCTGCCCCAGCCCCAGCCCCTTGGGCCAGTCAACCATCCCTGCCCTGGAGGCACCAAGGCCCAAAGTCCTCCCGTGGGCCTCATTCCTGCTTAGAGAAGGTATCCCCAGGGGATGGGAAACCTCCCCTTGAAGGTGGGGCCAGTCCTGGAATGGGCGGCTCAGGGAACAAGCTCACTGTGTACGTGATAGCATTTGGCTCCCACAACAGCACTGGGAATGAGGAATGAGAGTCCCCATTTTCCAGATGAGACTAAGAGAGGTGAAGTCGCACAGCCCATCACGTCCAGTGGCAGCTGCTCTGATTCTATCTGATTTCAGTTAGGAAGGGGATTGCCAGGGCAATGGCTGATTCCTGTACTGTGGCCGGAGGGGACAGGGCTGAGCGGTGAGCACTTCCTCCCACTTTCCTGTTTGTTAGGTGCACTGTTCACTCTACTTCCTTCCACAGGATGGGGCCTTGGATGGGCCCCAGGGATACCACAGCAACACTCGGCTCGGCTTAACATGTGCTGTCAGCAGTCGGAGTGTGTGCTGGTATGTACCTGTGTAACGTGTGGGAGGGTGTACTAACGTGCTGTATGCACTGCTGGTTGAGCACGTGTGTCCTGGTGCATCAGTTGTGTGCAAGAGTCTCTACACTCATCAGAATGAAAGTGCCATGTGGGCAGGGGGTTTGTGTGTGTTCACTGCTGTGTTCCTAAGATCTTAGAACTGTGCTTCACAAATAGTCTATGCCATTAAGTATTCATGGGATGAATGAATGAATAAATGGATAAACCTTAGCCTACAGCCCAAAGACCCCAGAGAAGAGCCAGACATTTGCCCCGAGGCAGCGTGGCAACTTGGGTCTCTGTCCCTCTGCAGAGGAGAAAGGCGATGGGAGCGCTGGCCCAGGAGATGCCTGGTGGCTAGATGCTCCAGCGTCACCAGTGTGCCCCTACATACGGTTCCTCTTAGCCTGTGGGACCTGCTCACCTGGAAGACCCGGGGCAGAGGCTGGAGGCAGCTCTGCTAGGAGACAGGATGGTGGTCAGTGGCAGAGGGGGCTCTGCAGTGTAGGCCCGGGAAGGCCAGGCAGGAAGACACTTGGCTCTCCCTGTTCACTACGGGCCACCCACATCTTAGTCTCAGGGGAGAAGAGCTGGGGTTCCTCCCAGCTGGGAATGGACCGAGCCCTCAGGGGTCTTCAGGGCCTCGAGTGTGTGCATGTGAGAGACAGAGTGCATGCATGTATGTGCACATGTACCAGGCTGCCATTCAGCAGTACTCACCCAGTCAGCCATGCCAGTGATTATGAATAAAATGGTGAAGTATTTCCACACCAGTTGAAAATCCCCCCGCCAGTCCAACCTCTCAGAGCTCCAGCACCTCCTGCCAATCCACACATAAAGATCCTATTCCAGCTCAGGCCTGGCTTCCATTCCCATTGGTCAGTGGCCATGCCAATCAGTGCTCCCCAAAGTCCAGCTTCCTGGACACATCCTAGGCACTGTCTCTAACACCCTTTGCCCCAGCCATTCTTCCTGCCTGCCCCAGGGAGCTGTGGGTGGGCACTGCCAAGAAGCACCTTTGTACCCTCCTCCACACAGTACCCATGTACCAGTCCTCTGGGCCTGGCAGGGCCCTTGGCAGGACAGACGGCAGCCCACAGAGGGCCCAGGGAGGGCAGCTGGAAGGTGTGGAAGCCCCAGATGGGCGTGGGATGGATTAGTGGCTGCAGGGACGATTCCAGGTGTTAGACATGGGTCTATGTTCCCTCTCTCCCAAAACCTCGCAGGTCGGAGGTAAGTGAGGTGCTAAAACTGGGTGCTCCCCAGGAGGCTGAAATGAGGAACCCAGCAGGCTCAGAGCTCACAGTGACCAGATTTCACAAAAGCGAGGGTCAGGGCCTCACAACACCACATGTCCTGAGGCTGTTCTGGGAAACGAGAGGGCAGGAGCCAGTGGAGCCAGGAGGATGGTCTTCCAAGTCAGATACATGGGGTTCAAATCCTGGCTCCTGCCCCTTCCAGCTGTGAGCTCTGCGCAGGATGGACACGTCAGAGGAAGCTTCACTAACCTCTGACGTATTCTCAGTCCTCTAGTTTGCAAACAGCTTTGAGCCCACCCTCAGCCTGCCAGGCCCCGGGTCACACAGGAAGATGGAGATGGAGCTGGACTCAAATTCAGGTCCCCTTGCTCCCAGTGAGAAAGCATTTATGAAAAGACACCCAATAGCTCTCTGCGACCCTTCCTGAGGGTGGAAGCTGTGGGGGGCCAGGGAAGTCAGGCCAGCTGGAACCATCAACATTTTCCTCTCCTCCCCCCATCCCAGAGGGAGGCGACCAAGGCCACAGGCGACCCCACTGTTGACACCTCCTCAGCTGCCACATGCGCTGGGAGGTCAGGACATGGCTTGGGATAGACATTACTCCAGGTCTGAGAATCTCCTGGAATCACTGCGTGAAGGGGTGCAAATAGGCAGATTCCTTGTCGCCATCCCAGATCTGCAGTGCCAGAATCCTTGAGCCTAGGAATCTGCATTTTCACAAGTGCTTCCACTGGAGTGGGATGCCGGCAGGCCCGGGTTTGGTGAGACTGGGAGTAACCACGGAATCTTCGGGCTCTGCCGGGCTCCTAGGCTGAGGCTGCAGCGCCGCCTGGTGGTCCCCGCTGAGACACCACTCTAGCCGCTGCCCCGCCCGGCCCCACTGCAGGGAGACAAGAGTTCCGCTGCCTGCCGGCTCCTCCAGAAATGAGAGGAGAAGGCGAGGCAAGTGCCCTCTGGGCTTCATGACGCTGGGCAAAGGGCGTGCTGGGGCGCAGTCGTCAGAGCCGTGCACAAGTAAGAACTAGCTTCTTTTTTTCTTTTTTCTTTTCTCTCTCTCTCTCTCTGTGTCTGTTGTTTCTTTCTTTTTCTTCCTTTCTTTGACAGATTCTCGCTCTGTTGCCCAGGCTGAAGTGCAGTGGCACAATCTTGGCTCACTGCAACCTCCATCCCCAGGGTTCAAGCAATTCTCCTTCCTGAGCCTCCTGAGTAGCTGGGATTACAGGCGTGCACCACCATACTCGGCTAATTTCTGTATTTTTTTGGAGAGATGGGGTTTCACCATGTTGGCCAGGATTGGACTCGAACTCCTGACCTTAAGTGATCCACCTGCCTCAACCTCCCAAAGTCTGACATTTCATCTTAAAAAGTCCCCTGAATTCTGCACATCTTACTCCAACACATTTCTTTAGTATGAAAATGCTTCCTTCCACAAATCTTTGCAAAAACGATGCTGTAGAAAGCGAGACCAAGTTTATCCTGTGGCCCCTGTCCCCCATCACCAGCCCACTTTTTGTGTACCTTCTGGGGACATCCGTACCCTAGTTTCAGAAGCGGGAATCGAGAGATACAATCGATACCTCTCTTAGCACCAAATCAAACTCCAGGCACCCCAGCGTGCAGGCAGGCCCATCAGAGCCTGGCCCATCACCGTCTTAAGATTCGGGCTGCAGAGGCAGATGCCTGCGTGGAGGGCAGAGCCGTGAGGGGCCCAGCAGTCTCCAGCAGACCCAGCCACTCTGCTCACACCCTCTGCCCTGGGTCCTCCCCTGCCCCAGGAAGCAGCATCCCTACCATTCCAGACTAGACTGTTATAAATCTTCTTTAATAGTCTTAGAATCTTGAGTGTGTTTTACAGAACAGTGCACACAGAGCCCCCTCCCCTCTCCCCCCTCCAAGGCACAGCCTCACCCACCCCCCTCCCCAGGGGCCAGAGGACAGCTTGCCAAGAAAGGCCAGCCCACCTTCTCCCAGGAGAAGCCATCCTCCTCCTCCCTGCCCCTGGACAGCTCAGGACCCTGGAAAACACAGGGCCAGCTCTGTGCCATGCCCCCAAGGACTCACCTGTCCCTAAGCAGCTCAGGGCCAAGCCAGATCTCGTTACCCAGGCAGACCCCCTCCGACCCAGCTCCCCTAAGCCCTGTCCCCAGGGCATGGCCCAGGCTAATCTGAGCTGTCTAGATGGACCTGCATCAGGCCTGGGGAAGGGGTGCCACCCCTTAATATCAGACAAAACCCACCCTCTCCCACTGCCTTCAATATAATTGTGAAAAAACAAAGATATAAATGTCATAGTGGAAATAAGTTGACCCGCCCAGTAGGCAGTCTCCTGACAGCCCAGGGTGCCTTATCTAACGCCCCCCCTCCCAATTTTTAATACAGTTGCCCCCTATACAATATACACACACCCTTGAGGGCAGGTAGAAGTCCAGCCCACCTGCGCCAGGGACGCTGCGGGGAGCGTTTTTCTCTGAGTTGCTAAGAGAACCCTGATGGGCGGTGAGCAGAGGAACCACAGAACAGCCAGGGCTCAAGGCTGACAGCGGATAGGCCAGGAGAGATCGCCATGCCCCAGAAAGCTCCCTACTTTCAGTCAGGGCAGGCAAGGGGGTCTTTGCAGTGAGGTGGGAGGCGGGCCTGGAGGAGGGAGCCAGGGAGACCCCTGGGAGCCCTGAGGTCGGGGGCCGGGCAGGGACATGTGGACAGCAGCTGCCTCAGTACTTGGGGACCTTGCTGTAGTCTTCGGAATGGACGTGCCGGCACAAGCAGATGGATAGGACCATCCCCAGGAGCTGTGGGGAGAGGCGGAGAGTCAGAGGGAGGCTGGGCTGTCCTGGTCTCAGATGCCCCAGCCCCGCCGTCCAGGTTTAGATGGGGATGAAGTGGATCCTCAGCTCGAGGCTCACAACCACCCTGTGACGCAGGCAGTAGAGGGAGGCCCAGAGGGGTGCAGTGCCTTTTCTGAGGCCACACAGCCAGACAGTGCACAGGCCAGAGGGCCTCTGGAAGCTGATGGGGTGCTGGCCCCCTTGGCCACCACCTCCCCGAGGAGAAAAGCAGAGCAGAGACAACCCAGGAGGACCAGGGATGGAGAAGGGCTGGGGGAGGGGCTCAGACCTCAATGACAGCCACGCCCACGCCCACGCAGAGGATGATGCCCAGGTTCTCCTGCAGCCACGCCTGCACCTTCTCCATGCAGCCCTGCAAGGGGAGAACATGGCCACATCACCCCACCCTGCACCATCCCGCCCCACCATGCAGAACCACCGAGAGCCCCCCAGTCCCAGCCTGGAAGGGTTCTGCCTGTTCCTTGAATGAATACATTAACAAAGAAGTAGATGAAGGTACAAATGACAGGTGAATCAAGGGAAGGAAGGCAGAGCTGAGCAGTAGCCCAGACGGCCCCCAACACCCTCAGATCCCAGCCCCCAATCCGCAGCCCTCCCGCCGCACACCTCCTTATACACAGGCCAGTCCTCAGGGTTGTTGCCACTCTGGGTCCTGTTGCCGGGAGTCTCGCAGAAGCCCTTCCTCATGGAAAGGCTGTTGTCCTCTTCCCCCTTGTCTTCGCAGGAACAGGGGTAGGTGACCTCGGGGCGATTCATGAGCTCAGCGTTGTCCGTCCAGTTGTAGAAGCTGGCCCAGCCACAGCACTTCACCTGGGCGAGGCAGGGGACAGACTGCTTATGCTCACTGCCCACCGCAGGCAGGCTGCCCTCCTGGCAGAGGCGGGGCCTCCCCAGGACAGAGACTCAGATATGCCACTTCCAGGCCCCTGGTCCCAGCCGAACCATCATAAACTACAAGTACAGCAGAAAAATCAAAACCAGGATCAGCAAAAATACAAAGCAGAGTAGGAAGGAAGTTCAAGTTGAAGGAGCGCAGCTGTGCAGGGCACAAGGAGAATGGACGGCAGACCGTTCACAGTGCAGGGTTTAAAGTCAGGCTACTGGGTTATAATCCCCGCCCTGCCACCTACCAGCTGAGCAACCTCCGTCAAGGAAATAGCCTCAGTTTCCTCATCTGTAAATGGGGATAATTAAAATTCCCAACTCGCAGGGCTATCACAAGGACTAAATGGGATGAGTCAGGCAAAGTGCCCAGCAGAGGTGTGGGGAGCACAATAAGCTTAGGAAAGGCTGTTTGACTTTAGAGCAGGAGTTGAGATTTGCCTCTGAGCTTCCTGGTGAAAAGGAGAAAAGTGAAAAGTGAAAAGGATACAGGGTTAATTCTGCTTTTTTTTTTTTTCTTTTTTCTGAGGCAGAGTCTTGCTCTGTCACCCAGGCTAGAGTGCAGCGGCGTGATCTTGGCTCACTGCAACCTCCACCTCCCGGGTTCAAATGATTTTCCTGCTTCAGCCTCCTGAGTAGCTGGGATTACAGGCACTCACCATCACGCCCGGCTAATGTTTGTATTTTTAGTAGAGACAGGGTTTCACCATGTTGGCCAGGCTGGTCTTGAACTCCTGACCTCAAGTGATCCGCCTGCCTTGGCCTCCCAAAGTGCTGGGATTACAGGTGTGAGCCACCTCGCCCGGCCGGTCAATTCTGCCACTTTAAAGGAGAAAATGCTCTAGTTCTAGAGAGAAGAAAGCCTTTCTGGGCTCTGTGTGCTAAAGGAGGTCTCTGTGTGCAAATCCTCGCAATGCTGGGGGTTCCTGGGAGGATTCAGTGGGACAGCCATGGTCACAGCAGGCGTCAGTTCCTGGACCGCTTCCTTCCTATCTCCGGATGTTGCCCGACCAGTAGCCAGTGGACAGCAGGGGGCGTGCCAGGCACACTCAGAAATGCTCAGCTCCAGGCAGTTTCTAATCCAGCTTTTACAAGCACTTGTTCCAGCAGGCTGGCTGCCTCCTCTCTCGAACAAAAGGCTGGCACCTCTGAGGGGTGCACAGGTCTGCAAGCTGGGGCCACCCACAGGTCATCCTGCACCAGAGCAAAATAAGGCAGGTCTCCTTGGCCCGTCTATGGCAGAGCCTCCTTCCAAGCAACCCTTTGCCCTGACCCCGGCTGTACCTGTTCCCCAGCAGCACATGCCATCTCCGCCTGTGTCTCCATGCATGTGCATGGTGACTAAAACATCACCACCAACTTAGCACATAATAAATGCTGCTAAGTGCTGGAGGCTTTAACAACGTATCTCACACGGCATGGGTCAGTAGCCCCATTGTATAAATGAGGAGGCAGGTTCAGCAAAAGTCTAGCGGCTGTGGCAGTGTTAGCACTCCAGGCCTTGGGAGTCTCACTTACCACCAGCCCAAGCAGCATCTGACAGCATCAGAATCATCTAGAACCAGCCAACGACTTTCCAGGGTGGGATGCTCACCACCTCCCAAGGGACCTATTTCTTCTCCCAGGTCCCTTGTCAGGTGGCACTGGTTTATGTCATTGGTGACATCAAGACTTTGCTAAAATTAGCAAAGTCTCAGCAATTGTGGGTCAAACTACATATGCGACCAAAACATTTCCCTATGTGAACCAAGCCTTCCAGCTGCCATGACCCCCACACCTGATCTCCTATGTCAGGGCCAGAAAACATCGCTCTCCCCTTCCTCTGCTCAGAAAATGGCCATGTCCACGTCGCCTAGATGGAGTGTCCTATCTGCAAACTCTCCTGGTGCCCCAGAGTCAGGCTTTCTCCTGCTGCCCATGCCCCTTATACCCCACAGCCCTCCCCTGAGGTGTCAACAGGCCCTATGTGATCACTGTGTCCTGTGCCCTCACAGGATTGCAGATCAGATGGCAGGTCCCAGCGAAGGGCACACACAGCATCCGGGACCACAAGAAAGGAGAACCAGGTGGTCGCTGGATCACTATTGAGACAGGCTGGGAACCTGGTCAGTCTATCTGTTGGTCAGTCGGGCAGTCCATCCATCTGTCCACCCACCCAGCCACCCATCCATACATCTCTCTCTCTTTTTTTTTTTTTTTTTTTGAGACGGAGTCTTGCTCTGTCGCCCAGGCTGGAGTGCAGTGGCCGGATCTCAGCTCACTGCAAGCTCCGCCTCCCGGGTTCACGCCATTCTCCTGCCTCAGCCACCCGAGTAGCTGGGACTACAGGCGCCCGCCATCTCGCCCGCCTAGTTTTTTGTATTTTAGTAGAGACGGGGTTTCACCGTGTTAGCCAGGATGGTCTCGATCTCCTGACCTCGTGATCCACCCGTCTCGGCCTCCCAAAGTGCTGGGATTACAGGCTTGAGCCACCACGCCCGGCCTCTCTCTCACTTTAATGGAGGCATAATACACATGAACTAATGAGCACACATTCAGCTTGGTGCATTTTTACGTATGTGCACATACTGGTGAAACCAGTATCAAGATTTGGCTAGAATACTCCTTTCGCCCTAGAAAGTTCCCTCAACACTTCCCCAGCTAGTGCCCTTCCCGGAGGCAGCCTCCACTGGGACTTCTCACTGCTACTTGGCACCCAGTTTCCTAAAACCCAGGGTGGCGCTCCCAACGCTCCCCAGTGTGGCTTGAGATAAGAGGGCTGACAACTGCCCCCGTGCTCTCTGGCCACAAACGGGGGCACAGAGTTATGAAGCTGCCTCTGAGTCTCTGGGCCCCCGAGCAGGGAGCTGTGGTGCTAACTGGGGTGCCCTGCCCCCATAGAAGCACACTCTCCTACAAACTGTGAGGCACACATGAGCACTGCAGATGCCAGTCCCAGACACACGGGTGCACAGAGCCCCAAATTCAGGGACACCCAGGCCAGAGAGCTTCCCACAGCCACGCTCCACCTCACCTGAGCCTGCACGTAGTCCCAGGTGTCCTGCAGGCTGTCCTCGCGACTGCTGTTGTAGTCTCGAATGAGTTCGGTCACGATGCTGCCCATTTCCTGCTTTAGCTGCAGCGGGCAGGACAAAGGTCAGGGTCAGATTTCCTGAAACCCGTGCCCATCTGTGGTCACCGCTACTTAAACTGCCTCCCCCCTGTTCACTTCAGCAATCCTGTGACATGCTCATGGCTCCAACCACTTTCCTGGCGCTCCCAGGGTGCCCGATGCAGGCAGTACCAACCACTCCTGCCCCACTGTCTCTTCTGTGCTCGGCAGCAGCCTGGCCCTGTACACATCAATATTCTCATGTCACTGCTGAAAACCCTGTAGGGGCCTCCCACCACCAAGGCAGTTCCCATCGTCAGTGTCCTCGTAACAGCCTAGGAGGCCCTACGCCACTTGTCTGCCCTCCCTGGACCTTGTGTCCTCTGTTCTTGTCCCCTCTGCTTCAACTGTGTGGACTTCCACACTGTCTTTGTGCCAGGCACACTCCTGCCTCGTGGCCTTTGCACCTGCTGTTCCGACCGCCTGGAATGCTCTTTCCCCAGACATTAACATGGCTCACCCCCTGCTTCCTTCAGGGCTCTGCTCCAATGTCACCTCCTCAGAAAGGCCTTACTAGACCACTCTACAAAATATCAGCCCTTCCCCATCCCCTCTCCCCCCACCAATCAACCACCCCTCCCCTGGCCTCCCTTATCCCACAAGGGAAAGCATGCTGTATTTTTCTTCAGAGCACTGATGTTACATGCTTGTTAGTTTTCAGGGCTTATCATCTCTCTCCACTAGTACATCAGCTCCATGGGGGCAGGGACCACATCTGGCACGCTCACTACAGGGTCCCCCATGGCCAGCGCCAAGCCTGACACAGAATAGGTGTGCGGGGTACGTGAATGCTGAATGCACACCTAACCACCACGGCCTGCCAGGTACCAGAGCCAGACCCATGCAACTTCTTGGTGAATCCTTATGCCTCCCACAGGGCAGCTGCAGGGAGAAGGAGGGACAGGGAGGAGAGCCCAGCTCAGCTTCCTTCTTCCAAGGACCAGAGTGTAGCCTCTCCAAACAGGGCCCCCAAGGGTAGATGCCTGGAGGGGGCCCCAAGACTGGGGGACACGGAACTTCGGCATCAACTATGTGATCAAAAGATCCTCCCTCTATGCAGGCGTGGTGGCGGGTGCCTGTGATCCCAGTTACTCAGGAGGCTGAGGCAGGAGAATTGCTTGAACCCAGGAAGTGGAGGTTGCAGTGAGTCTAGATCGCACCACTGCACTCCAGCCTGGGTGACAGAGTAAGAGTCCATCTCAAAACAAAACAAAACAGAAAAGATCCTCCCTCACCCCTTCCCAAGCCCTAAGCCAGCAGCGCCAACCCGCCGGAGTGTGACGTCAGTTGCTTTTCTGGGACCTGGCTGCTTGCCCCAGAGCTCCAAAAAAAACTCTCTCTTTTTTTTTTTAAAGACAGGGTCTCCCTGTCACCCAGGCTGGAGGTCAGTGGCAGGATCTCAGCTCACTGCAACTTCTACCTCCTGGAGTTAAGCAATCCTCCCACTTCAGCCTCCCAGGTAGCTGGAGTTACAGGCGCGTGTCACCACACCTGGCTAATTTTTGTATTTTTAGTGGAGACAGGGTCTTCCCACGTTGCCCCGGCTAGCCTCGAACTCCTGACCTCAAGTGATCCACCCACCTCGGCCTCCCAATGTGCTGGGATTACAGGCCTGAGACCCCGTGCCTGGCCCAAATCTACATCTTGCCTATGCTGATCCTCACCCTGCTCAGGAACTGAGGGTCATTCTCCTTGTGGTGGAGAGTAGCACCTGCTCTTGGCTAACCCCACAGAGAAAACCCTGATTTACAAAGCAGGCAGAAGGGGGGTTTTGAAATAAGTCAGGCCACTGCACTCCAGTTCGGGCGACAGAGCAAGACCCCGTCTCAAAAAAAAAAAAAAAAAAAAAAAGAAATAAGTCAGTTGTGCAAAGGGAGGCAAACCGAGAGCCAGCTGAGGTCAGGGCCTCCCTCGGCAATAAGCAGACCTGGGTGGGAGGGGGGCCTCCGAGAGCCAGCCCCTGCCTGGCTCCACCTCGCCTCTCAAACGGACCTTGCCCAGAGGCCTTCCAGGGCACATGCATGGATGGGCTGGTCATGGCAGTGGGAAGCCCCAGGGCGAGGGACCCTAGAAGGCAGGGATGCCAAGGAGAAGGCCACACACCTTCCCACCTTGGTTCCTGAGAAGGAAGAATTGGGAGAAACAGGATAGGTACTTCTAGATGGGGTTTTAGAGCCTGACTCCCAGGGAACCCTGTGGGTGGGGCTTCCTGCAGCTCCCCACGGGCAGCCCTCGAATGAACATTGTGCTCAGAAAACTCATATCCTGCAGATGGACCTGCAGCCCTGGCTCCTCACCCTTGGTTAAATTAATGCTGGGGCCGGGCATAGTGGCTCATGTCTGTAATCCCAGCACTTTGGGAGGCCGAGGTGGGCGGATCACGAGGTCAGAAGTTCGAGACCATCCTGGCTAACATAGTGAAACCCCATCTCTACTTAAAAAATACAAAAACTGGCCGGGCGCGGTGGCTCAAGCCTGTAATCCCAGCACTTTGGGAGGCCGAGACGGGCGGATCACAAGGTTAGGAGATCGAGACCATCCTG
>NW_016819049.1:1908337-1931280 GCF_001698545.2 Rhinopithecus bieti
AAAAAAAAAAAAAAAAAGAATGCTGGGAAACCAGCCTCTGATGATGCTCCCTGCCCTTCTCTCAATAAAGCTCTCAGCATGATACTTTAAAAAAAAAAAACAACAAACCCTTATACAGAGTTCTGCAATTTGCAAAGCTTTCCTGTCAGTAATTAATCACAACACTAATAGTGGTTAACTTTTATCAAATGTTTGTTATGTACCTGGTGCTGTGGTAGGCACTTTAAATGTATCTCAACTGAATCTTCACAGCAGACCTATGGCCTAGGTATTCACCCCATTCCCTCATTATAGAGATATAGAAAACAAACCCAGAGAGGTTAATTAACTTGCCCAAGGTCATACAGCCAACATGTGGAAGAAGTGAGGTTTGTACCCAGGCTTGGCTGATTTCAGAACCCAGGTTTTTACCTATTAAGCTTTATTGGCATTTAAACCACATGGCCATACCCAGTTTTAACCAGGGCCCAGAAAAGCTAAGGGTTTTGCCTGAGTCACATAGCTTGGGCTGTCTGCCAGCCGATCTGACATCTCAGGTCCACCTCTTAACCCCAATGGGTGGGTGATCCCCATGGTGTGGAAAGGAGGGGTTCTCCAGAAGCATCTGTGCAGAAAGCTGCCTCTCCCACATCCTTCCCCACTCACCCAGCTTCCTCACGACATGTTGCACTGAGGCTCTGTTTAAACCCCAGCATGGCTGTCACAGCAGCCTGGACTTCCCTATTTCTCTCCCAGGCCCCCTGAAATGAGAAGGTGATGGAAGCTGGGTGGTTTCCACCTAGACAGGTGGTTTCCATGGAAACACCACAACATCTTTCAGTCCAGAATGTGGTTGAGGGACACACCTGGGCCACAGGGACCATGGCCACAGTGGCTGGTTCAGCTTCGAGCTGATGCCCTGGGACCCCAAGGCTTAGGAGGCCTGTGCTGGGAGTACAGTGAGGTCAACCTGGCAACCAGGTAGCTACTGAGACCAAAAGGACAGGGAGGTAGCAGGAACAGACATTCATGATCTCCCTCCATCCCCCCAGGGACTGCTCCACTGTTTCTGCCTGCCCTGCAGAAACCCACTCCTTGGGTGTAACCACCCTTCTATTTCTCCATGGAGCTGGGGAGGCCCCACTCCCTCAATGCCAGAGGCAGGCAAAAGACCTGGGCTGCCACTCAGTGCCATCCACATCGCAGGCACGGTGAGTGGTTCAGAGATGGGCTTGAGATCCACGCTCACATACCCAGCCCTCTTTCCATCAATGTGGTAGGATGAGGACCTGGGCTACCCTCAGGCTCCACCGGGGACAGCCTGCCCGAGAAGGGAGCCAACAGAGGAGGGCAGGGCTGAAGGGTGGAGAGGGACAGCAGCAGCCCTTGGGAACCTGGATACAGCTGAGCCTTCTGCTGGCTCTAGCCACTTTCAGTTGAGTCACTGTTACATGCCATAAAGAGTCCTGCCCAGGGTCAGCTGCATAATTTACACCTAGTGCAAAGCAAAAATGGAGAGCCCCTTGTTCAAAAATTATTAAGAATTTCAGCTGGGCGTGGTGGCTCACACCTGTAATCCCAACACTTTGGGAGGTTGAGATGAGCAGATCACTTGAGTTCAGGAGTTTAAGACCAGCCTGGCCAACACGGTGAAACTGCATCTCTACTAAAAACACAAAAATTAGCTGGGCATGGTGGTACATGCCTGTAGTCCCAGCTACTCGGGAGGCTGAAGCAGGAAGATCACCTGAGCCCAGAAAGTGAAGGTTGCAGTGGGCTGAGAACTCCAGCCTGGGCAACAGAGTGAGACTCTATCTCAAACAGGAAAAAAAAAAAAAAAAAAAGAATTTCAATACAGCAACAGCAGAGCATCCTGTGCGACTGCATAGGTTGAATGCCGAGGAAGCCAGCCCTGTCTTCCGTGTCTCCCTCCTCCCCGTTTCTCAGAAGAGAAAAGTGAGGCTCAGAGTTGGAGCAACTTCCCAAGATCACACAGATAGAAAGCAGCAGAGACATGACCAGACCTTGATCTGTGCAGCTCCAGGGCCCCAGGATCTTAGCCTCGGCAAGCTGCCCGCCGCCTCCCCGTGACCCTGCTGTCCTCTGCATGGCTCTACTCACGTCCCACCCAAATGCTGTGCTTTGACTTCCCCTTTCAGTGTGAATTTTCAGAGTCAGAATTAGGAGAGACCTTTGAGTCCAGAAAATCATCCAAATGTAAGAGTCATGCTTTTCTAGGCTCTGCTTAAAAGCGCCCTGTGATGGGGAACTCAGTAACTCACAGGGGAGCATGTTGTGGAGTTGGGAGGCTCTTGATACAATTTAAGTTCTGCTCAAATGACTTCTTCCCACCTGTATTAGTTCACATCCTCCTCCTCTCCCAGCTACCTAAGTCCCAGCTGGGACCACAGGAATAAATCAAATCCCTCTCTTGAAGGACACACGTTATCCAGATACTTGAGACCAGACTACGTCTCCAGGGTAACTTTTCAGGCTTCTGTGCCCGCCCCTGGGGGTGCTGTGCAGACCTCTCGCCATGCTCTTTAAGGTGTGAAATCACCCCTTATAATGAGGTGCCAATGCATGAATTGGACCCACATCTTCCTGTCCTCTCCAGGTTTCCCACAGGAGATGCTGGCAAATGCTTTGCTAGAATACAGATACACCAGCTCAGAGGCTGCATCCCAGTACCCTGATAGGAAATGAGGGCCCTTGGCCGTAAAGGGGGTGGGGGGAGCATTTAGTCTTTGTGACAACCTGTATCTTTCCTGCAAGTCCAGCTGCAAGCCACATAACTAGCTACCCCAGAATTCGGAGCCAGCGACCAGCGTGTGCTTCAGAGATTCTAGCCCAAGTGTCTCCATAATCCTTTTCCAGAGGAGCAGCCTGGACTCCTCCATTCCCTTCTCAACAGGGAAGAGAAAGGTCACCTCTCCCTGTCCCCAGCTCCAGCTGCCCTTCCTCCCTCTGCCCCATCACAAGAGAACCCCAAGCCAGAGAATCAGGAAGTTCTAATTCAGCAAGCAGACAGCTCACAGAGAACCACACTGTCCCCTAGGAACCTGTCTCGCCACCTGCGTCTCACACATGAGAGTATATGCGCACCAGCAATTTGGGGCTTTCAGGGTGAGAGCGAGGAGGATGAGAAGGAAATCACAGTTCCCCTGATCAACATCTCTGGGGAGCTGTCTGACCAGCCACTGCCACTGTCACAGCCCCCATCTCCGGCTCCCAGCCAGGCCAAGTGAGCCCCTTCCCCTCCAATGTCTTCTGCTTAAGCCTGATGGCTCTCAGAGCCTCGGGGCCTCCCTGGCACAGTATGGCCAGCCAAGTGCATCCAGCTCAGCGCCCGCACACCACAGGAAAGGGCAAACTGCATCTGCTTTCTTCTCACCCCTCCCACCCCCACTGTCTAGAGAGAACAAGTCAGAATCCCTGACTGCCTGCACTGGGCATGGCCTAAGAGCTTGTCTGTGGATCAGAGGGGCTGGGTAACTTTTCCGAAGCCACACAGCAAATAGCGGCAGAGCTCACACTAAAACACAGGGCCCCTGAATCCCAGAGCTGGGCTCTGCTCACCAGAGGCTGGATAAACAAGCAGATGAGGATCTTAGTGCCACGCCCAAATCCTCGTTCCCACAGCCCTTGCTCTGCTGACAACGAGGGCAGCAGGAATAGCTGCCATCTATTGAGTCCTTACCAGGCCCTCATGAAGTGAATAATGGCAGCAATAATAATAAACACTGGCAATGATGCCAGCAACATCGGCCTCCGGCTGGGCGCCACACGACACCCTTCCCGTATGTTAGGGCTCTTCATCTCTCAAGTGCTGCGAGGCAGCCCCTGGGGGCTCCGGCTCCAGACAGGATCAGGTTTTAGAAAGGGCCTGGGGGGACAGATCACACCCACTAGTGGGGGCTGGGGTAGCAGCCTGCAATGACTTCCATTTCTATTTCCCCAGGGATGCCCTAAGGGGGCAGGCAAAGCCCATACACAGCCTTGCTTCTCTGTTCAGGTTCAATTTTGCCATCAAATGAGTTGCAAATGCTACTTTTGGTTTTCAAAGTGCTTTTCTGGATTTCAGAATTGTAGAGAAGGGACAGTGAGCGGGCCTATATTGTTACTAGTTTGACAAATGAGGAAACTGAGGCACAGGGAGGCTGAGTAGCATGCCCAGAATGTCAGAGCAGTGGTTCCATAGTCGAGACCCTTGGACACCACTCTGCATTTTCTTAGAAGTATCACAGTGTGTGTTCACTTCAGCCTGGGTGCTAGGGCAGGGAGAGGCAGGTTTATTCTCAATTTATAGAAGCAGAACCCAAGGCTCCAGAGGTGACATGCCATGCCAAGGTCCCCAACCTCCCCATCGCTGCCCTGAGAACAGTGGCTGCAGGTGGCAGGGGCAGGAAGGACAGAGGGCAGCCCTGGAGACCACAGCAGGGTCACTCCCACCCACCTGCACAGGAGCCCTATCTCCTTTCAAAAGGCCTTTCTTCCTTAGGTTCAGACAAGTCCCACCCCCATGCCGAGCCTTGTCTGCCAGAATAAACACCATCAAGAGTATGTTTAGTCTTCCACTGAGATTTACGATGCGTTGGGAAAGAAAAAAGAAATCATTCATTCCAACTTGGGCAATAGAGTGGCATCAGAACTTCTTCAGCAAAGCCAGAAAATTTCCCCCTGCCTTCCAGAAAAGGTGGTGGTGGACAAAGGTGAGGCAGGCTGGGACTAGGGGGTGTGAACTCTGGAGGGGAAGATGGGGGTGGTCGTGCAATGCACAGAGCCTGGCTGGGGTTGGGAAACCCAAATCTCCAAACAAGTCCTGTTCTGGGACTGACAGGACACCTGTGAGTCTAAGCTCCTCATCATCAGCCAAGCAGAGTTAATGGCCCACGGGAGGGCAGCACGGTGTACAGGGAGGCATGGGCCTCGGACTCCGAGGGATCAGGATGGAAATGCACCTGATGCACTCTGTTGCACCAAAGCTGTGTGTGTCAGTGGCCGAAAGTCACTTTGCTTTCCTGGGTTCTCAGTTTCTTCAAATGGAAAATGTTTGTAAATTTGAAACGTGTATGTCAGCTCACTTTTCTAGTTCAGCTCCTGGCATGTGGTTGGTGCCAACCCGGGGGTGCCATCTTTATTACTGAGAGATGGTGAATCACACAGACTACCCGAGATCCCTGTAGAGGCAACAAGCTTCTGAGTCATAGAAGCTGGCTCACTGGGGCCTGATTCTAATCCACCCTGATTATATCACTAACTGGGTACTAAAGGAGCTCCAGTGCCATAGGGCAAAAATGAAGACCTGACCCCACAACCATTTTTCTGGGAAAGGAATTTCCCTCCCTTAACTGCTGGCTTCCTGTCTCCTGGCCAAACAAGCTGCTTTTCATCTACAAAATCCACTATATTCCACTTTTGCCTTGACTGCCAGGAAGCTCAGTGCCCAAGTTAGCCCTTAGTTACCAAGAGTATCTTGTCTTGTTGAAGTTCTATTAAGTTCTAAGTTCTATTAAGTGTTCGTTGCTGATGTTGATGTTGGTATAGTGTTTTCTCAGTTACCTTCCAAGAGGGATCTCAGGCAACTTGACCTTCAAGTGGTGATGTGCAGGAGCCCAACTGGCTGCTGGCTCTGCCACCCTCACTGGTGGACAAGAACTGGTGGCACTGGAAGCAGGGACCCCAAGGGTCTGCTAGGCCACAGACCACGTGCAGCAGGGTCTGGGGACAAGTGAACTCAGGAATCAGAGTCAGGGAGACTAGGCTGACCTTACTCCTTCATCTGCAGGACGGAGATTCTCCCACGACCTTGAGAGGGTCTAGTGAGGATCAGCAAGAGGAGTGTCACGTGGTCAACACTGTACTTGGTATATGCTGTGCATGAACTCAACTGGAGGGATGGTGGGAGTTAGAGCCACTGTTATCAATGTTGTTATTGCTCTTCATCTCAGAGCATCTGCTTCTCCATCTGTTAACATAAAACCCTGCAGAGCCATTGTGAAGACAAGATGATGTATGGAAAGCTTCTAGAAGACACCACGTGCACACAGTAGGTGCTTCTTACGCAATAACTGTGACTCACAATTAACTGGCTCACCCAACAGCCATTCTTGGCTCCTTTCTCTCTTGTGCTTCTGTCTTTAGAGTCTGAAAGTTTGATACTCACATTCTCAGCCTCCTTTGCAACCAGGGGTGGCTTTGTAACCCAGTCTGGGGAAGTCTGTTGGAGGATTTTGTTTTGTTTTTGAGACAGGGTCTCACTCTGTTGCCCCAGGCTCTGTTTCATGGCTCACTGTAACCTCAACCTCCTGGCCTCAAGGATCCTCCTGCCTCAGCCTCCTGAGTAGTAGGGACCACATATGCACACCACGATGCCTAGCATTTTAAAACATTTGTTTGTAGAGATGGGGTCTCACCATGTTGCCCAGGCTGGTCTCAAAGCAATCCTCCCACCTCTGCCTCCCTAAGTGTTGGGATTACAGTCATGAGCCATTGCGCCCAACCAGGGCTTGCTTTTCTGATAAAAGGGATGGCAATGTCTGGCACTGCCTACTTCCCCATCTTCTGGCCACAGCAGCACAGACGTCGTGCCTGGCCACAGCAGCACAGACGTCGAGCCATCTTGCAACGACGAGGTAAGTGCCATAATGCAGGAAAGCCATCCCAGCGAGGAGGCTGAACAGCCAGAACCGCAGCCTCTGAGCTTCCAAACCAGACTTCCGGGCAAGTCAACCACAGATGTCCTTCAAGTTTAAGCCGCCGTAAGTCTGATATTCTGTTTCTGAAAGCTGAACATCTCCCCTCGGACACAAGACTGATGTTTTTATTAACAGTCTCCTTCTAAACCTCATTTGTGGGTGAGTGGCATGGATTTAATAGTTGCTAAAGTATCTTCATAATAACAAGAATGACATTTATTGAGTACTTATGGTGCCATGTGCTATGTGTTTCACTCAGATAATCTCGAATAATCTTTGCAAATACTCAGAGAGTTCAGTTTTCTTATTGTTTCCATTTTACAGATGGTGGAACAGGCACATAGAGGCAAGCAGCTTGCCCAAGGCCACACAGCTAGAAAGCAGTGTGGTCAGGCTGAGATCCAGGCCCAGCAGGGACTGCCCACACCTGCTGCCTTCTCCTCTAACACTCCCCCATTTGATCACAAGGAATAGTGTCCAGAAGGCCGTCCCTGACACCTACTGGGTCTGTCTGTGACAACTGGAGGGCTCCATGTCCATCCCCCACACTCAAGGTCAACCCCCACATGGCTGGTCCAGCCCAGTGAGGGGGAAGGGAGAGAGGGGCTTACCTTGCCCATGTTGAAGTAGAAGAGGGCCACGGCCGTCACCTGGGCAATGAGGATCAGGAGCAGGAAGGCAAAGTACTGGGGACACAGAGCAGGCACAAAGTCAGCTGTGGGTCCCCAACCAGGTGCACCCAGCCCGCGTGCCTCGGGAGACGCTCTCCACCCGCCGTTATGGCCAGCAACGTGCTCAGGCTGCACTTGGCTGGATGAGAGGAAATGGGCATCAGCTGCGGAGGGATCCCTACTCACCAGCCCTAGCAGACAGCGGACCTCGTTGACGGCGCCAATGCAGCCCAGGAAGCCCATGAGCATGGTGACTGCCCCCACGCCGATGAAGATGTAGGCCCCCATCCTGAGCGAGCTGGAGGAGGTTTCTAGGGGGGAAGAAGAAGCACACTTACTAAGTACAAAATCATGGGCCCAGCAGGTATAAACACCTGGCCTAACCGCCCAGGTCTGCTTCCCGATCCCTTCTTTGGAGCCAGGGTGTTGGGGTCAGCTGCATTCCCCTGCTGGCTTCTCACTGCCCAACAGGGAACCAGCTCACCCCCATTCCCACCTGTGTCCCTCCTTCCAGTAAACTTGCAATCCACACCCTCATCAAGCCTAAGCCCCTTCCCGGCTTTATTTTTTTCTTCGTAATGCTTCTCAGGATTGAACAGACTACTTTTCACTGATTCTTCTTGCTCATTGTCTGCTCTCCCCCTCCACCAAGGACATGTGCATGAGGGCAGAAGCTTCGCTGTATTCCCAGGAAACCCTCAGCTCAAACAGCGCCTCTCGCAGTGAGGTGCTGGGCACAGTGAGGATCTGCGGAATTGACAGACAAGGGGCTGGCTGCTTCTCCAGGGGCCACGGACGTTAAGATTGCAAGCTGATTTTTAACCCGCCTTCCTTCTTGTCCGTATAATAACAAACACCAGCTTTTCTTGCCCACTCACGGTGTCTTAGGGGCTTTCTACACGCCGTTGCCAATTCTGACATCACCCTGCCTGGCAGGCACTAGCATAGCCCTTTCACAGATGAGAAAACGGAGGCTCAGAAAGGCACACAGGCAAGGGCCTGAGCTGGAATTTGAAAATATGCAGACCTCCAATGCCACACCCTTTCTGCTGATGCACGGGGCACATGTATTGCTACAGGTGTGATGCATGTTCATTTAGCCAACAAATGTTTACTGGGTGCCCACTTCATGCCAGGCACCGTGCCAGTTGCTGGGGATACAGAAGAGTGACTAACAAGGTCTGACATTTGGGGGTGGGGAGTGGAGACAAAAAATATGCAACACAGGTTTTCTGGTTGTGTTGGTCACCATGAAGATACCAAAGCTGACTAACTGCAGAGAACTGCCCGTCGGGGAGAGGGTCGGAATGGGTCGAGGAAGGCCAGCCTGAGCCAGTGACATTTGAGCCAAGACATGAATGAAGAAGTCAGCCAAGCAAAGATCTGTGGGAAAAGCACTCCAGGAAGAGGGCACAGCAGGTGCAAAGGCCTGAGGAAGGAGGAGCTTGGTGTATTTGAAGATTGGAAAGAAGGTGAGAGAATGGACCAGTGAGAGCAAGAAAGGAGCCCGGGAGGAAATGATGCTTAGGAGGTGCAGGGATGGGCCTGATGGCTAAGACCTTCTTTAGAGTCACCTGTGGACAGGCCCATTCTGGGAGGCGGAGGTCAGGAATCCAGCAGGGGCACTTGGCCAACATTTCCTAAGACACCCAACCCATCACACAGGGTAAAGCTCATGTCATCTCTAGCTCGCCAGCATGGGTACGCTGTACCCCCAGCATAGGACACACCTGGAGGGTGAAGATGCTGGATCAGAGGAGCCTCTTACGGATGCAGATGCTTACGTCTATTACAACCCGACCAAGACGCTCCCAGCAGAAGGCCAAGGACCTGCGTTTTTAACCTGTGCGCCCCTAAGCACTGAGGCACAGCCAGGACCAACCCCTTGACCATCAGCAGGGAGAATACAGGCCTGGGGCTGGCCATGACTCCCTGGGGATCCTGGAGAGGCCGAGGTCCCCACCTTGGTCCCCACGGGGCGTTATTGCCCTTAAGGAATAACGATCAAGCTAGAGGATGGGAGGGAGTCTGTGGGATTCAGCTCCACTTCCTGATTACAGACAGAATGTTCTGGAGCTCAGGAAGAGCTCTGGCCAACCTACCCTACTCTCAGGCTTCCTCCACCCAGTTCCTCACAGGAGCCCCCCACCTTCCTCGGGGTGAGTGTGCGGACCTCCTGGCACTGAGCCCCAGCCATCAGCATGGGCAGGGAGAGGCTGTCAATTCCACTTTTCCTAAACTTCCTGGGTTTGGCTTCCAACAATTTCTCCCAGTGACTACTCTCAGAAAAAAGAAACTGGCATTGCCCAGACAGCCACTGTGTGCCAGCCCCAAACAAGGCCCTTTATCCAAAGCATCCTGCCTAATTTCTGCAACCGCCCTCTGCGGCTGTACTCACATCCTGATTTGTCTGCAAGGACCCCGAGGCTCAGAGAGGCTAGCAGGCTGTAAGCTGCCTGGCAGGCAAGGCCCAGGGCTGAGACCCCAACTCAGATCCTTCCCCCGGGAGACCAGACGAACTGCGAGGTCTCCGTATCTCAGAACATTTCATTGATGCCTTTCCCTGTCCCCCCAGGATCTCAGGCCTACCCCAAATCTGAGCAAGCTGACTTAGGAAGTAGGTGAGGGTATATTCCGGGATAGGCCATCCACAGGGCATGGCAAAAACAAAACAAAACAAAACACTTTTTAGTCTTCCTGGGCCTAGAAGGGACCAGGAAGGTAGAAAGGAGGTGACCCAAACAGAAAGGGACCAGGGATCAAGAAAAGTAGATTCTAATGGCAGCTCTGCTGCCAACACGCTCTGACCCTGGGCAAGCCGTTTTCTATTTCTTTCTCTGTAAAATGGGTCTAAAGCCTCCTACTTGAAGATGGCAAAAGGATTAAATTGTATTATAAAATTTAGCTAACCATCACGTATGTAGGGTTTTTCACTGGGGGCTGTCCTAAACTCTTTTCAGACAAAAATGAGAGGCTCATTTAATTTCTCACAATAACCACAGAAAGTGCACTCTACTACGATCCTCATTTTATAGGTGAGGAGGCACAGAGAGGTGAAGCCATGTGCTGAGGGTCACACAGCTAGTGGACGGCACAGCCACGAATCGAACCCCGCAGTCAGGCTCGAGTCTGCTCTTCACTGCAGAGTGCTTCCTCTTACTAAGGTACTAACCAGTGGCATGTGACTGCAGAACCATGTGGTCCAGGGGTTCAAGGCACAGGCCCAGAAGCTAGGCTACCTCATCTGCAGCCAGCTCCCCTACCTGCTTGCTGTGTGCAAGTTACTATGCCTCTCTGTGCTTCAGTTTCCTCCTCTGTAAAATGAGGATAGCAACGCCCAGCCCCATGAACTCAGAGCAGGGATTCAACTCGGCAGGGAAAGAGCTATCCCCAGTTCTGCCCCTCAGCTGCTCCGTGACTCTTAGCAAATCATTTTCCCCACCTCCGGCCTCAGTTTACACAAGTGCCTAGTGACTGGGCTAGAGGATCAGTGTTTCTGAACCCTGGCTGCCTGGGGAATCCACCTGGGGAAGTTTTTAGAGAACACCAGCGCTTAGGCTCCCACGCACACCGACCGTCAGGTCCCTCGGGGCGGGTGGGGCTCAGGCTGAAGCATTTGTAAAATGCACCCTCTACTGCAGACAGTAGACCTTTAAGGTCTGGCCAGCTTGAGATTGTCAGACCCGAACAGGGAGGAGGCCAGAGCCGCAGCAGGAAGCTCTCCCCACCCAGCGGGCTCACCCCCACTGCACCAGCTGTGGGGCAGGGCGCAGAGGGCAGAAATGTGGGTGGGCAGGCTGGGCCTCTAGACTTTGCCCTGGGGTGCAGTGCCTGCTGGGTTGGGCCATGACTCAGGAAGTAGAGAGCTGGCCTCATGGGGCCAAGGAGGGTGTGTCACAGGCCGGGAGAGTGTGGGGGGCATGGGTCGCCCACCCACCCTAACCCCAGAATGGAGGGTGAAAGGGGGTGAGACTGATAGCCCTGGGGTGCATCAGATGTGGCTAGAGTGTGGATCATCCTTGCTTTCCATCTCCCGGAGAGGAGGCCTAGCCCCTGGGGCCAGGGGGACAGATGTGGCCTCTCCATCATCACATCCTAGCCAGGTTCCGCTTTATGTAAATCAAGCAGCTGTCATGGGCCACATTCCAAACCAGCTGCCTTGGGCAGCTGCTGGGAGAAGTGAGCCAAGGCCGCACTCAGCGAGGGGAGTGGCACGGCTGTCCCCTGGGGGCTTCTGCTGTGCCTCCCTCCCACCACAGGGAGCCCCTGAGAGGTCAGCGCAGCAGGCCCTGACGGCTTCCTGGAGGAGGCTGAGCAGGCACAGAAGGGCTCTTATCCCTGCAGAAATGCCTTGGGCCTCTTTTCTTCTGCCTCTAAAGAGTGAGAGAAGGGGTTTCCACACTGTGGCTCACCCTGCCGTGTGCTGCATTTAGGACGAAAGCGCTTGGAGTTCGAGTCCCACACCCACCATTTAGAAGCTGTGTGAACTTTAGCAAGGGACTTAACCTCTCTGAGCCTCTGTTTCTTCATTGGTAAGGCGGGAATAGAAAAGTATCTACCTCACCCGGCTGTGGTGGGATTAAGACAGTTTATCGGTACAAACTGTTTGGCACATGAGGAGCATGATAATTGGTGACTGTGCCTGGAACCTTCCTCATCCGTGCACACACCTGACCCACCAAGCTGCTGCTGGGCTCATAGCGAAGCACCACTCACAGCAGGTGCTTCATCAGCCCCTGACTACCTTTCTTACATCTCTGTGAAATGGGAGGGACTGTTGTCTACATTCTGCTGGATGGGCAAGTGAAAGGGCAGAGACTGTAAGAGGCTTTCCTAAGGTCAGGGCCAAGGAAAGGGGCCAGGAAGAGAAAACAAGCCTCCCTCATCTCCAGTGTTCCCCCAGACAACAGCAGCTTTGTTTGGGGAAGAAGAGAAAATTCCTTTTGGAAACCCTTGCAGAGAGAGCCATGGGCAGTGGTCGGCAGCAGGACCTGGCTACATCCCTGAGGTCAGCGGGAAAAGCGACAGGCATTGAAGCCAAAGCACTTATGGGAACAGCTGTGCCTGTGCCCTGGCCCTCCCCTCTCCAGTGGGCCTGGGTCTGGGGAAGCTGAGGGGTTCTTACGCAGGACAGAGATGAAACTGCTCTTGTCGGCCAGGATCCACACCCCGAAGCCCAGAATCACTGCGCCCAGGATCTGGAAAGAGAATGGAGCAGTTAATGGGGAGCCAAGCCAAGATGGGGTGAGAGCCCTCCCCCTGCCAGCTGTCCCTGCAACCCAAGTCAGAGTGGGCAGGGCAAGGGGCCACAGAGGGTACCACCTCCACCCTTCTCCAGCCCAGGGATGTCCAGATGGCCTCAGGTCCCACACCGCAGCAAGCCAGACACCAGGACCCTGGGCAGGGAATCCCTCCTACCTCCCATCTTGCCCCCCTCCACCATGTGTGATTCAGCCGAGCCTCCTGGTGCAGCCTCCTGCCAGGGGCACCCTTCCTGCTGCATCTCCTGGCCCTTTTCTCAGCTCATCCCCCCCACTCCACCCAGTTCAGGGCCTAGGAGCTCCCCAAAAAAGGAAAGCTCTGAGGAAGACCCTCCGTGGACTTGAACATCAAAGCCCAACTCATCCCCAGGTCTGAACAACGGGGCCACCTGCCACAGGAGCCTTCTCTGACCCCCTCAGGTAAACTCAGGTGCTCCCATTCTGTAGCAACCACTGTCCGGCCCTTCTTAGTCATTCCCACTGGGTCTAACTGCTATGTTAGTTTATCTGGCTAGACTGTGAGCTCCCTGAGGGCAGGGCTGGTTGGAGACAGCTCTGTATCCCCAGCAGCTCTATAGCACTGGGTGCTAAGCAGCTGGGGGAATGAATGAGCTCATGAACCAAACTGTAAATGCAGGACTAGAAAGGAAAATGAAGGTCAGGCGTGGTAGCTCACGCCTGTAATCCCAACACTTTGTGAGGCCCAGGCAGGAGGATCACTTGAGCCCAGGAGTTTGAGACCAGCCTGGGTAACACAATGAGACCTCGACTCTACAAAAAATTTCAAAAATTAGCCAATGTGGTGGTGCACGCCTGTAGTCCCAGCTACTGGGGAAGCTGAGGAGAGAGGATCACTTGACCCTAGGGAAGTCAAGGCTACAGTGAACTGTGTTCATGACACGGCACTCCAGCCTGGGTGACAGGGCAAGACCCCCTCCTTCTGCCACCCCATAATGAATGAGGGGTTACAGAAAAGGATCCCAAGCCCAGGGATTCCCTGCCTGTCTCCCATCTACCAGGGCTGAGCTCATGTCCCCAGGTGGAGTCCCAGCCAAGATCCACCATCCTACAAAGCTGGCGAAGGCTGGACAAGTGCCTGCCATCTGGGCAAAGGTGCAGGTTCCCTTTGGAGGTGGGGGTGGCCCTGTGTCAGTCCACAAGGCTGGCCATTAATGGGGGCCTGGACGGGCCCACCTGGTGGATGACCCATCTTGAAACTCCCACCTGTATCACAAGCCCTGGGTTCCCACCTCAGCCATCATCCCATAATCTCAGGTCTGAGGCCAGCAGCTGCCTTAGAGCCCTGAGCCTGGGGCTGGCCTGGGTGCAGGGTCTCTATCAGTCTCATTCTATCATTATGAAAGACCAGAGCCAGGACCGGCCCAAGGCCCAAGGCACCTGCCTCAGGTATAACACATGAGGGAGCATCAAAAACTCAGGAATCAAGAGAAATAATATTTTGCAACAATACTTTATTGATTGATTGGTTGATTGATTGATTGAGATGGAGTTTCGCTGTTTTTGCCCAGGCTGGAGTGCAATTGCGCGATCTCAGCTCACTGCAACCTCCGCCTCCCAGGTTCAAGCGATTCTCCTGCCTCAGCCTCTCGAGTAGCTGGGATTACAGGCATGCGCCACCATGCCTGGTTAATTTTGTATTTTAGTAGAGACGGGGTTTCTCCATGTTGGTCAGGCTGGTCTTGAACTCCCGACCTCAGGTGATCCACTTGCCTCGGCCTCCCAAAGTGCTGGGATTACAGGCGTGAGCCTCGGCGCCGACCATGCAGCAATACTTTAAAAAGAAAATTAAGGGCCAGGTCCGGTGGCTCAACTGTAATCCCAGCACGTTGGGAGGCCGAGGCAGGTGGATCACCTGAGGTCAGGAGTTCAAGACCAGCCTGGACAACATGGTGAAACCCTGTCTCTACTAAAAATAAAACAAATTAGCTGGGTGTGGTGGTGTGCACCTGTAATCCCAGTTACTCAGGAGGCTGAGGCAGGAAAATCACTTGAACTCAGGAAGTGGAGGTTGCAGTGAGCCGAGGTCACCCCATTGCACTCCAGCCTGGGCAACAAGAGTGAGACTCCATCTTACAAAAAAAAATAATAATAATAAGGCCAAAAATCCATGATTAATGAACTATTAAACTTCGAAATAAAATGTTGACAGTACCAGTATTATTGATGTTTCCTTTTGCCCCAGGGCCCAGGTGGCTTGGTAGGGGGTTGTCTCTCTCCTGTTAACCTTGTACTTGCTGCCTTAAAGACCACTGTGGCTGATGACTACAACCACAAAGGGACAGTGATGACCCCATGTCTGCCCCCCAGTGTCTCCCACCAGAATCATCACTGAGGTATTATATGTCCTCTCCTCTCTCCCAGTGAGACGGGCCTTGTGATTGTCCTCATTTTATACACAGGGAATTTTATATGAGGCCTTGATTTTATCCATCAGGTACTGGAAACCAGATGGTGACAGGTGAGCTGTGGGGATAGTTTAGATCCATCCTCGGTCTTCACCCAGAAAGCCAGTCTCGGGACCGAAAAGCCCCTGAGACACTGGGGAGGAGAAGGGTCTGCTGGAAGGTAGGTCCACCTTAATTTGCATAGCTGGGGGAAACGGGGGCTTTCCAGGACCTGGGAGTTTGGTTCCCCAAGACTCCTGCAACCCTACTCAGCCCACCACCACCCCACAGCAGAGCGAGGCAGGGGCCAGTGCTCAGGCCCACGTCTGCTCCATCTGCACCTCAGACCCATGTGGGCAGAGCCCCTGCCCCGTTCCCTCCTGCATTCACAGGGTGGGACAGGAGGAAGGACAGCCCCCACCGAAAGGGAATGGGAGGCAGGACAGAAAATCCCCTCTGGGCACACATAATCCCAGGTAGATCAAAACCCCACACTACTCAGCTGGCTCCTCAGCTTGCCAAGAGGAACCCGGAGAGCAAAGTCCCCAGGGCTACCCGTTCAGTCCCTCTGCAGGTCTGATGACCCCAGCCTGATGGGCAGGTGTGGCTGGATCAGCCACGGGGCTGTGGCAGAGCCAGAAAGGAGGCTGGACAGTCTACCAGAATGGGCAAGGCACCATGGCACCCGCTTTTTCTCTGTGAACCAAGACTGGGGCTGTGGGGCAGGCCCCATGTTAATCACTCCCCAGACATTCTCCAATCCCCAGATGGGACCCAGCCAGGAGGCAGGGCCCTCAGAGCAGAGAGCTTCCTTCCCCAGCATGGCTGCAGCACCAGCGCCTCTGCATTCCTTTGGACCTGGGAACAGTGGCAATGTGCTGGGGAGTCTGGAGTCCAGAGGGAGTATAGGCAAAGACATACAGGTGCACATGTGCGCAGGCGCAAGCACACATAGCAGCCACGGGGATTTTTCCAAACCACAAATCCAACCACGTAACCCCTCCCAATGTGCATAAAACAAAGAGGCAGGCTGACCCAGTCTGTGCCTGGGGAGGTGCACTCTGCCTTCACTGGCTGCCCCACTGCCAGGATCCGCCTCTCCAAAGCCACACCCAGAACCCCAGAAAGCCTTTGCTGACCTCCATGACCAGGCCAAGAGCCTCATCTGCTTTCCAAAGAGCCTATCTGTTCCCAGTACCCCCAACAACTGCAATTTTTCATGCATTTGAGTAGTTATTTGATGGAAGCCCCTGCTCCCTAGGACACAGGCTCCGGAAGAACAGCAATCAGGGCTCTTCCGCCCTGAACATCTGAAGATACTGAGGTGTCACATACACATTTGTTGAGGAGTAAACAAGCCCGTTGTGCCTCCTCCAGCCTTCCTTTTTCCCTCTCACCCTCCTGTTATACAAGCTCCCCCTCTCCCACTCTAGCCTCCTGATGGATCACCCTGGGCCCCAGTACACAGACAGTTAACACCTGACTCCTGCCAGCCCCCTGGAAGAGCCAAAAGGAGGCCACGCCCTGGCCAGAGAGCAGCTTTTCCAGTCCCTGGTTCCACAGGGCAGCCTGAGAGCAGGACGGAAAGGGACACCCTGGCCGAAACCACCAACCTCACTCCCTTTCTCTACTAGGGTCTTCCCAACCCCCACTGCATGAAGGAAAGTTTCTTTATCCCTGAAACCCAAGCTCTGTGACCTAGTACTAGGCCAGAGCCCAGACCCATCTCTCTAGTCCTTAAAGCCCCCAGGAATAGAGCGACAGCGCTCCCCCTCTCCCCGACCCTCCAGTCCTGGCCTCTTGGCCTTTATGCTGGGTCTCAGCCCAGACACCAAGTGCTTGCCAGGAAAAGCTTGGCTTTGCCTGCATAGGCAGCTGCTTCCCAAAGTCCTAGGGCAGCCAGGAGGGACCTGACCGCCAAGCTGGGGAAGCCCAAGCCCGGCCTGGGGTGGGTTCCAGGCCCGGCTGCCATGAGCAGAGGTCCAGAGCCACAGTGGGGCCTCATACAGTCCTCCAGGAGGGAGCTGGGGCCAGGGCCAGGGTGGACAAACAGCAAGGCAGGCAGTACCAGGGCTTCCTGGTATGCATGTGTGCATGTGTGCACACTTGTGTGCAGGTGCCAGGAACACATGTGTACATGTCTGTGCATTGGGTTAAAGTCATGAAGGGGAATTTTTTAATTTTTTTTTTGTGTGTGTAGAAAAACAGGGTACTGCTACGTTGCCCAAGCTGGTCTAGAACTCCTGGCCTCAAACAATCCTCCTGCCTCGGTCTCCCAAAGCACTGAGATTACAGGCAAGACCTACCATGTCTGGCCTGAAGGGGAATTTAGAATGATTCTTGTTTATTTCCCAAACTTCCCATAAACCATGTAACTTGTAATGTACCCCTCCCCCTAACAAGTAATTCATGTCTACCGTAGAAAACTGGGAAAATACAGAGATGCATAAAGAATAAAATAAAAATTCCCAAGAATTCCAACATTAACATTCAGAGGTGTTTTCTTCTCCTCTCAAAAAATACTCACTTTTTTATGAATATGTACATTTAAAACTTTGGATCATAAGAAACATCCTACTGTACAATCTGATTTTTTTTTTTTTTTAACATTATCGGGTAGACCATCAACACGGAGAAGCCAGCGCCCCCAATGCTACTCCGAGGCTATGAAGTCCTCTCCAGGGTACTGTCCCCTCACGACACACTCTCACACTCACACACACCCCACCATCCCGGCAACTCCAAGGCGAGAAGCAGTCCGTGCCAGGCCAGAGAGGAAAACCCAGGCCCTGGGAAAATCAGCGGTCAGTGTCCACAGAGCTGACCTCTGGACGGCCCATCTGCTGGGGTGGGTCTGGGGAAGGAGGTATGTGCCCTTCGCTAGCCCAAAGCCTGGCGCCCTGTTAGTCACTCTATGAGAGCTCAGGAAAATACCTTCCCACGACAGGGATGGGGGTGTGATGGGGCAACTGGGGCCTCGAACTGTAACAGGTCAGTTCTTCACATGGGCAGGGTGGGGTCCAGGGCAGGACTAGAGTTAGGGGGATGCCCAGGGGCTCTCCTCTCCCTCCCCATACCCACCTCCAGCCCTGGCCAGCCCAGGCTTTGGGTGATCTAGGAGAGGGGAAGGCCGGGTCAGGAATCTAGTGCTTTGTCAAAGGACCAGCTGGGAATGCTGGGGAATCTCCTTGCTACCCCCAGCAGGTTCCATTGGAGATAGTTCGTCCTCAGTCCCCACCTACCAAATCCCCCCAATCCCCGGCCCAGTCGGCTCTGGACAGAGTCAGGCTGGGACGCCCCTGGGAGGAGAATCTTTTCGGAGGTGGTCAGGGCGGCACGGGACATACTTACGAAGAAGATCAAGTTGAAGAGGAAGAGAAAATATTTGGTGACTTTGATACAGGCTGAGCCCATCCTGCCAGTCCTGGAGCTTCCTGGGGGAAGAGAGAAGGCAGGCAGGCCAGTGAGGGGATCAGCTCAGTCTGCCCTTGCAGCAAGCCCAGGAGGTGGGTACTAACCCTGTCCCTGTCTTATAGGATGCAGAGGCCCAGAGAGGTTAGACAACTAGCCCAAAGCCACACACCTAGGAAATGGGGTCCCACGAATAGTCTCGTGTGCCAGGCACCTGATGCTTGGCAGTTAGGCTCTGGGTCAGCCACTGCACTGGGGTTGGGGCTGGTGGGAGCAAAATGACAGAGGGAGACCCTCACCCCTCACCTCCATGACCCAGGCTCTGAAACTTGCACAGATGGACTCTGTTGGAAGTCAGGGGGCCAGGAAGTTAGTGATCCATTGACAGATACCCAGAGGCGAGACCTGTGCTTGTTCCACAGACTCCCTCTGGGACTAAGGGCTGGGAGTTGTGGGGTCTGCCAAGGTGAGAAGGGGAATTCTGGCTTCTCAGAAAATGGGGGAGTGGCCCGGCTTCTTATTACAAAGGGAATAAACATGCATTATAGAACACCCAACAAATACAGAAAAAACAGAAATCAAGCAAAATGTATCTCACCCCAGAGATTAAAAACTGTCATAATTTTAGTAGCTATAATTCATGTGTGTGTATGTGTGTATGTGTGTGTGTGTGTTTGTGTGTGTTTGTGTGTGTGTGTGTGTGTGTGTGTGTGTGTGTGTATGTGTGTGTGTGTTTGTGTGTGTGTGTGTGTGTGTGTGTGTGTATAACGAATGGTTCTAAACAAAACTGGGCTCATTCTGTATAGTGTTTTGTAGACCTCTTTTTTCATTCTATGATCTTCACTCTCTGTATGTTGATAAAATGCTCTTCATAGTTTCGTATGTTGCATAGGCTTCCATCCTATTAGTACTTATTAACATTTGGGGGCTCACAGAGTCCCCCCAAAAATTCATGTGTAGTTAGCATTTTGTGATGCTAATAATTTCTGGGAGTTTGTGGACCTCAGGAAACCCATTCAGGAACCCCAGTGGCCCCAGGTTAAAGTCCCAGATGTGGCCATCCCATAAAGCGTTTAACTGATACTCTAAGATCGGACACACAGGTTGTTTCCAAGTTTTCACAGTCTCCCCGATGACACAAGCTGTGCTTCTGAAATGACACAAACCATGCGTTGGCATGCTGTGCCCCCTCCACTCCAAAAGACCCCAGGCGAGGGGAGGGCCCCAGGAGGAGGAGGGAAGCTGGAAGCTGACTGTCCTCACCCTAACTCAGAGGCCAGAAAATCAAGGAGTGCCAACCGTCAGCCTTCAGACCCTGTGGGGCAAAGGGAGCCAGCATTGCCGGGCAGCTGGGGCCTGGACAGCTGGCCTGGGACAGCTGCATGGGCAAAGCTGGGCTGGAGGGTGGAGGGGAAGGCACCAGGCCCACTTGTGTTTCCCTGCCTTATGGAGGGGGAAGGGCAGGCCACAGAGCAAAGGGAAAGGAAAGCCAGAGCCTGGGCTTCATTCCTTCTTCCTCCGGCACCGCTTGAAAGTCTTCAATTTCCCCAGCTACACACAGGTTCCCTACTCTTTTCTGGACATGCTAACAATCAACAATCCTCCATCCTCCTTGTCAAGTGGGAGCTTAGCTCCCACTTCACACATCTCTGGTGATGGGGAAGGTGGCTAATGAGGAGGGCTCATGACCTCCCAAGGGGTCCAGTCCAGTTTTCTTTCCTCTAACAGCTTTGTTAGAGGAAGGTTTCTTTAAGTGCCTTTCTAAAGGGCAGATTTGGGAGGCATCACATGAAGCAAAGCTGCCCAAGTTAGGAAAAAGCTGCCTAGGTGGTAGTGAGCTTCCCCTCACAAGTGGCGTGGAAGCAAAGTCTAAAAAAAATACTCATGGGGGATTTAAGTGCTACATAGGGAGATTAGACTAAATGGCTCTTCCAGTCTAGGGGGCGCCAAGGCCTGGATCTGAGAATTGCAGAGATGGCAGTGACTCAGGAGCCAGGGCAGCGCAGCCTGGACAACTCCGCAGACCTAGAGAGGAGAAAACATGACTTCCCTGTGCCCAGAAAGCCAGAGATCTTCGATGCCCAAACCCCGTCCTGGTCTAGGAAGGCCTCCTGGGGCTCTGCACTACATCAAGGATAGCTATTGTTTTTCCTGTCTCTCACCTCTCAGCACAGAGCCTGACACACCGCAGGTACTTCACAAACTTCAGGAACAAAACAGCAAGAGAAGAGAGATTCTTTCCCAAAGCCAGGCGACATCTGTTTTTCTTTCCTACCACAGATCTGCTGTGTTTCAGCCTGACCAGGTCTCCTTCTAGTAAACAACATGGGGCATGCCCCGAGAGACCAACCCAGGTTCAGTGCCCAAGCAGCAGTAGCTAAGACACCCCTTCACCACAAGAACATCCACTAACTGCAGTCCAGCAACCAACTATGCTTCTCGGCAACGGGGCCATTGGCATCCTTGTGAAATTGGAGAAGTGTGGAAACAGTTCTTTGGCAACCCTGAGTCAGATCCATGGTGTTGCAGTTTCAGAAAGTCCGGGAAAGGGGTTTCTACACTTTCCAGCTCACACGTCCTCTGCTCAGCCCCGCGGGGAGGCATTCAGCAAAGGGCAGCTTTTAGAAAAAGAGTAAGTATAGGCTGGGCGCGGTGGCTCACACCTGTAATCCCAGCACTTTGGGAGGCCAAGGCTGGCAGAACACCTGAGGTCAGGAGTTCAAGACCAGCCTGACCAACATGGTGAAACCCCATCTCTACTAAAAACACAAAATTAGTCGGGCGTGGTGGTGAGTGACCATAATCCCAGCTACTTAGGAGGCTGAGGCACAAGAATTGCTTGAACCCAGGAGGCGGAGGTTGCAGTGAGCCGAGATTGCACCACTGTACTCCAGCCTGGGCAACAGAGCGAGACTGTCTCAAAACAAAACAAAAACAAAACAAAAAAACAAAAATAAGAGTAAGTATGACGTCTATAAGGAGAAGGAGTGGCCGCCAGGGATTAGCAACCACTACAAGTGGCCATTTTCAGACATCATCTCCCATCATCCTCAGAACCAGCCCAGGAAGTGAGTATTTCTGTCCCTGGCAGACCAGAGGCTCAGACAGGTTCAGTAACTTGTCCAAATCACACAGCTCATAAGTGGCAGTGGTTTTCAGAGCCCAAGACCTTTCTTCTGTGAAGTGGTCCCTTCTGGGCGGTAGCTGGGATTATAAAGGGATCTCTGGGGACGGCTGGGTTTCCCTTGTCCAGTTAGGTGTAAGGATGAAAGGGCTGCTCAGAGGAGCTTTGCTCGGAGGGCAAGGAGGAAGCTGGGAAACCTCGTCACCAAGGCTGACGTGGCTGGGCTGGTATTCCCATGATATTCCAGACCCTAGGCAAGCTTGGCTGGTCCCTTGGTCACGCACACAAATTGTATCAGGCACTGGGCTAAGCTCTTCAGAACCTCTACGTGCAAACAGAGGCACAGAGGAGAGAAGGAGCCGCCCAAGGTCACAAGTAGGAGGACGGGCAAAGACAGGGCCCAGGTCGCCTGGCCCCTTACACCACCCATGGGCTCCATCCCACACAGGAGGCAGCTGGGTGGGTCTGAATGCTGAAATGAGAGCCAGGCAGCCCAGTCAAGTGGGACAGACCCAGAGGTACCTGGACATCACCTAAGGGAGAAGGTGCTGATAACTGGAACCTGGGATAGGTGGTTCCCAGGCACACTGGCCAAGATCTAGAAGACAAAGTCTTCCTGCCCTGCAAGTGCAGATGCTTCTGCCTTCAAAGTGACAGGGAGCAGAGGGTGAAGAACAGTCTCCACACTCAGCAGGAGGTGCAATCCCACACAGACAAGGGAGTCAGCTTAGCCCGAGGCGGGGACACACCCAGGTCACCCATGATGGACTGTGGCATCAACTTCAAGGAATCCGCAACCACCTCCAAGGTTCAAAGAACTCCCAAGGTTGAATTCAGAAGGCCAGGGGTTATGCCTGGATCTGCCCTCCCATACTGAGAGCGGAGTCTCAGTCTGCCATTCATGAGACAGAAATAAGGATTGGTGTGGAGCCAGGGTTGGT
The DNA here is from genome assembly GCF_001698545.2 of Rhinopithecus bieti. Lineage (NCBI taxonomy): Eukaryota > Metazoa > Chordata > Mammalia > Primates > Cercopithecidae > Rhinopithecus > Rhinopithecus bieti. Next base: position 1,930,828 of record NW_016819049.1, read on the forward strand.
AAACTGCAGCCTGCAGACCAAATCCAGCCCCCCTGCCTGTTTTTTATACAGCTTCTGAGCTAAGAACAGATTTCTCTCTTTTTTTTTTTTTTTTTTTTTTTTTTTTTTTTTTTTTTTTTTTTGAGACAGAGTCTCTCTCTGTTGCCCAGCCTGGAGTGCAGTGGCATGATCTTGGCTGACTGCAAGCTCCGCCTCCTGGGTTCGCGCCATTCTCCTGCTTCAGTCTCCAGAGTAGCTGGGACTACAGGCGCCCGCCACCACGCTCGGCTAATTTTGTTTTTGTATTTTTAGTAGAGACGGGGTTTCACTGTGTTAGCCAGGATGGTCTTGATCTCCTGACCTTGTGATCCGCCTGCCTTGGCCTCCCAAAGTGCTGGCATTACAGGCGTGAGCCACTGTGCCTGGCCCAGATTTCATTTTTTTTTTTTTTTTTTTTTTTTTTTAGGAAGGAGG
>NW_016819049.1:1931875-1938496 GCF_001698545.2 Rhinopithecus bieti
TCATATTTTAAACAGCTAAAGAAAATAAAAGATTCTTTAATGCATGAAAATTACATGGAATCTAAATTTCTGCACACAGCCATGCCTACTGGTCTGTCTGGCCCTTTACAGAAAAAGCCTGCCAGCCCCTGGTGTAGGGGATCAAATGGTGCACCCGCAAGTCTCTGTAAGAGGCAGCAAGGGTTGTCGGGCGCGGTGGCTCACTCCTGTAATCCCAGCACTTTGGGAGGCTGATGTGGGCGGATCACAAGGTCAGGAGATCAAGACCATCTTGGCTAACACGGTGAAACCCCATCTCTACAAAAATACAAAAAATTAGCCGGGCATGGTGACGGGCACCTGTAGTCCCAGCTACTCAGGTGGCTGAGGCAGGAGAATGGTGTAAACCCAGGAGGTGGAGCTTGCAGTGAGCCGAGATTGCACCACTACACTTCAGCCTGGGTGACAGAGTGAAACTCCGTCTCAAAAAAAAAAGAGGCAGCAAGGGTCAGGACCACCCTTGGCATGGGAACTTTGGAGAAAGAAAACATCTAGTGGGGTGGCAGGAATTGATTGTGACTTAGAGAGACAAGACACAGGATCCTTGAACAAGGGTTCAAATCCTGACTTTGCCAATGTGTGGCCACAGAGCAGGGACTTCCGGGGCCTCATTCATCTCCTAGGGGAGTGGAACTCCCAACTGGACTCCCGTCCTGAAGAGGGAGTGAGGTCAGCGCCTGGTACAGTCAGGACTCGGTGACCCAGAGCTGAGGCCGACGTCTGTATCATCATCAGTTGACTCAGTACTTGCAGGAGAAGCGAGGGATGAGGATTTAATTTACAGATGATCTTAAACCAAAAGAATGTCCTCCAATGTTATGCTTTCTTGTGTATACTTTTGGTAAACACTGGAGAGTCTGCTCAAGCTTTCCTATGTTAAAAACACCGACAATTCAAGGGAATGAGATGCAAGCACATCTTATGGGAAACTTCCAGAACAGTCACAGAGAACCGTGAGCAGCAGGATGGAGGTACTGATCTTTGTTATGGTGGTGGTGGTTGTTTTGAGGCACTCTCGCTCTTGCTTTGTCACCCAGGCTGGAGTGCAGTGGCACAATCTTGGCTCATGGCAACCTCCGTCTCCTAGGGTCAAGTGAGTCTCCTGCTTCAGCCTCCAGAGTAGCTGGGATTACACGTGTGTGCCATCATACCTGGCTAACTTTTGTGTATTTAGCAGAGACAGGGTTTTGCCGTGTTGGCCAGGCTGGTCTTGAACTCTTGACCTTAGGTGATACACCTGCCTAGGCCTCCCAAAGTGCTGGGATTATAGGCGTGAGCCACTGTGCCCGGTGAGGTGCTGATCTTATGTTATACTTGACACCAGGTAAATTGACCATTTCTGAGCAACTACAAGTTTAATTGACCAAATATATCATTTTATGCCAAATCAGTTTGTATAATACAATTATTATATTAATATTTTGCCAACTTCTACTCATCATTTAACACTCATCGCCGAAATCAACACTTCCAGGAAACTTCCTACTCCAGCCAGCTTTGTCATCACTACCACTGCCAACCCCTGACCCCCAAGACACATGGTGGTTAGGGGCACTCCCTCTCTCCTTCCTTCCAGTGGCACTGGAGACGAGAGCAGCTCCATGAACAGGCTCTGGCATCAGGCTGCCTTGGATTTGAATGCAGTTCTAATGCCTCCTAGCTGTGTGACCATGGACAAGTGACTTAACCTCTCTGAGCCTCACTTTACTCGTCTGTGAAGTGACAAAGATAAAACCTATTTTGCAGCCTGGGTGCGGTGGCTGAAGTCTGTCACCCCAGCACTTTGGGAGGTCGAGGCAGGCGGATCACGAGGTCAGGAGTTCGAGACCAGCCTGGCCAACATGGTGAAACCCCTGTTTACTAAAAATACAAAAATTAGCTGGGCATGGTGGCGGGTGCCTGCAGTCCCAGCTACTTGGGAGGTTGAGGCAGAGGAATCGCTTGAACCCAGGAGGCGGAGGTTGCAGTGAGCCGAGATCGCACCACTGCACTCCAGCCTGGGTGACAGAGCAAGACTCCATCTCAAAAAACAACAACAACAACAACAAAAACCCAAACCCTACTTTGAAGATTTGTCCAGACGTTAGATTAGATCGTATGGGCAAAATGCCTGCCACACAGTCGGCTGTGGATAAACGACAGTTCCTGTAACGAAGTGCTGCACAGTCACTTTCTACTTGCCTGTCCATTTCCCCTGAGGACTGTGATACCTTGAAGGGGAGACTATGTTATTTATGAGAACAAGGCAGACTCCCAACAAACGCTGCCGAATGAAAGACTGGGTGGATGCAGGGATGGATAAGTAGGTAGGTAGACGGATGGATGGGCAGACAGATGGAGGGACTGCCACAAAGAACACCAGGGCCTTCAAGTTCTTGGCCACCTGAAGGTAGTCTAAGATCCACTGCCCGAGTCTGCAGGGACTGTTCTCAGGCCTCTTCTGCCCTTGCCCACAGGGCAGGTGGGGGGTGTGTGAGGTGCTCAACCCTGGGCCAGCTCTGAATGCCAGGACCTGCTGCCGAGCCTCCCCAGGGACCAGCACTCCAGGACTCTATATGCTGTAGGAGCCAGAGAGGGGGAAGAAATGGTCCCTCCACCCGCCAGGTGGCTCAGACTGAACACCTGAGGGCCATGCTAGGTCTCCGCCTTCCTCGCCCCACAGCCTGAGTGTGTCCTCTCCAACCCACCACTCCTCTCGGCCCAGGGCTTACCTTCCACGAAACCAGTGCAGCTGGTCACAGGGCCCACGTCTGCCCGTGCCCACGTGTCGTCCACACAGCAGCAGGGAGGACTCTGAAAAACAAGACCCAGATCTCGTCACTCCTGTCTGTGACTCTCCAAAAGTAATGTGGCTGAAGACATATTCACTATAAATCCAGGCTCCCTGTGTGGCCAGCGGGGCCCTGCCGGGGTTGCCATTCCTCTGTCCTCTTCCCCCTACAGTCTCACATGGCCTCTTTCCTGTTGTCCTGGTATATCGGGCCCTTATACCCACCTGAGGGCCTTTACAAAAGGGTTTCTCTGCCAGAATTACTCTTTTCCCGTATTTCCCCGCAGGCCTTGGCTCAGAAGGCTGACATCCCTCCTCCCAAAGGCCCCCCCCTAAACACCCAACTATTCAGAAGGCCTCAACTCCAGCTGCTCATTACAATCAACATAGGCCATGCCCAGGCCCCCTGCCCCAACCAAGTCATCAGGATCTCTAGGGGTAGGGCTGGGCTCCCCAGGAGACTCAAAGGAGCAGCCCGGGTTGACATCTGGGTTGTTACACCGCACCCTCACTGCAGTAACCTATTTGTTCACTAGTGTGTCTGCATCCACCACTAGAATATGGGCTCCTCAAGGGGAGGGGCTGCACCTGTCCCACTCACCCTGTGTCCCAGAGCCCAGAACAGTGCCTTGTGTATAAGAAGCTCTCAGTGTGCGTTTTTAGGAAGCAGGAGAAAAAAGGGAGGTCTAGAGAGATCAGGAATGATATCGCTGGATTGAGGTAGAGATGGGGTTTTTCCCCTAAGATAGGATTTTTTTTTTTTTTTTTTTTTTTTAGACAGAGTCTCGCTCTGTCACCCAGGCTGGAGTGCAGTGGCGCAATCTCAGCTCACTGCAAGCTCCGCCTCCCTGGTTCACACCATTCTCCTGCCTCAGTCTCCCGAGTAGCTGGGACTACAGGCACCCGCCACCACGCCTGGCTAATTTTTTGTATTTTTAGTAGACAGGGTTTCACCATGTTAGCCAGGATGGTCTCAATCTCCTGACCTCGTGATCCGCCCACCTCGGCCTCCAGAAGTGCTGGGATTACAGGCGTGAGCCACCACCCCCGGCCAGGGTTTTTAAAAATATGTATATTTGTTGAGACAGGACCTCACCCTGCTCTGTTGCCAAGGCTGGAGTGCAATGGTGTAAACACAGCTCACTGCAGCCTAAACCTCCTGGGCTTCAGTGATCTTCCTGCCTCAGCCTCCCATAGAGTTGGGACCACAGGTACACTCCACCATGCCTGGCTGATTATTTTGTAGAAATGGGGTCTCAGTTTATTGCCCAGACTTGTCTCAAATGCCTGGGGTCAAGCAAGTATTTTAATCTCCTTTGGGTCAGAAAAGCTGACGGAAGCAGCGAACTCTCCCTAGAAAGATGCACACAGACGGGCAGGCACACACTTCCTTCCAATTTTAGGAGGTCACAGACCCTAGAAAGCCCACCTGGGGCCAAGGTTTTCTCTGCCCCCTTCTCCTAAATGCCCTAGAGTGGTGGTCCCCAGCCTTGGCTGCACACAGGAATTACCCTGGGAGTTCTGAAAGTTATTGATGCCTGGCCCCCACTGCCAGAGACCCTGATGAGTTGTTCTGGGCTGCAGCCTGGGGATCAGGGTTTCTTCAGTTCTCCAGGGGGTTCCAGTATATTGAGACCCACTGCCGTGGCTCCATTCCTCACACAGGCCAGCCCCTCTGCTCCTCAGTGGGGTGCAGGCAGGCCTGGGGTTTCTGGTGCAGCAGCGCCTGGCCAGAGAGAATCTGCCTGGCACTCTGGCATCTGAAAAACAGTGTCACATGAAGCTCCCTGCACCATCTTCCAACCTGGACTGCCTCAAGGCTCCTTCCACTCCAGTCTATTACCCCAGAGCAATATTACTGTGCATGAGAAGACCTTTGAGATCACTGCACTTTTCAGAGGAGCCAGAGAGAGTAAGAGATGGCAGGTGGCACAGCAAGCTTGAGCTAAGCATGAAGTAGATAACTTAAGATTCCCAGTCCAGAGCTCCTTTCCCTACCTGCGGCCCTGTCCCTGCACACTGGGGCTCCCACATGGGAGGGATAAGAAATACTGGACTCAGAATCACAGAGACGGTCCTTGGCTCCACCCCTGGCTCTGCCGGGTATCTGCCACATGACCTTGGGAAACACTGCAGAGCTGCTCCCTTATCCACAGATGGGGATGCCAACCCAGCCCACCCACCGCAGGCGTGAAGGTGAATCACCATCAGGCTAGTGCATAGTAGGGCGCAATCTATGCTGGTGCCTGGCCCTCTCCTCCCACTCTCCCTGCCTGAAGATGCCACATCTGCCACACCTTGCCGGCTGTGTAGCCTTGGGTGATCACCTTACCACTGTGCCTCAGCTTTCCCACCTGTAAAATGAACTTAACAATGGGTTGTGGTCAGGCTTAAAGAGTTTGTATCTATAAAGTGCCTGGCACCCAGTAAGTGTCAGATAAATGTTACCAACTATGGTGATGATGATGATCTGGAAAAGTTGTTGCTTTCATGACCAACAGTCTGAAGCCCTCTGAGGCCTGATCTAGTCTTCAGCCATGTGCCCACCCTGGAGAGGCTCCGTGCCAGAAGAAGCAGCACCACTGCAGCAGCCACTGGGAACTGCCTGAGACCCAGAGATCCAGCCAGTTTGGCGAGTTGGGCATCCGATCCCGTGGGAGCTCGGTCTGCCCAGTCAGGCAGAAAGGGGAGTGAGAAAGCCTGGCTGGGCTATTGTGCCCTGGACGCCAGCCCATCCACAGGCACTCCACCTGCAAGCTGGTTCTTGGCCACCAGCTCTCTGGTCCTCTGGACTTTGTTCTGATCACTCGTGGAAAGAGACTGGGCACAGACGGCTGTGTTTGTTTTCATATTGGACAGGTGATGTATTTCCTGAAACCCCTGCTGACAACAGGGCCTGGCTTTTTGACCTCTCACTATCTTATTTTTCAATCTCTGGTCTTACTCTTATTGTTGATATTAACCCCCACCCACTAGAAAAAAAAAAAAGCTGCTACTCTGGGCAACAGGAGAAGAGTGAGCATAAGCAGGATGAGGGCCTCAGGTTTCCTTTAGACCTAGGGTTCAGCCCAGCCACCGTGGCTCATACCTGTAATCCCAGCATTTTGGGAGGCCGAGGCGGGCAGATCACCTAAGGTCAGGAGTTCAAGACCAGCCTGGCCAACATGGTGAAACTCCATCTCTACTAAAAATACAAAAAATGAGCTGGGCGTGGTGGCGGGTGCCTGTAATCTCAGCTACTCAGGAAGCTGAGGCAGGAGAACTGCTTGAACCCAGGAGGCAGAGGTTGCAGTGAGCTGAGATCGTGCCACTGCACTCCAGCGTAGGCAACGAGAGCAAAAGTCTGTCTCAAAACAAAACAAAAACAAAAACAAAAACAAAATCCTAGGCTTCAATCCCAGCTCTGCTCCCTCCTAGGTGTGTGAGCTTGAGCAAGCGAGTTATTAAACCCCTCTGAGTCCCAACATTCCCACCTCTAACACCAAGATGCTGGTGGGATCCCCATCTCATGGGATTGTTGGAGGAGTAGGAAATGACACAGAAGGAGCTTTGGGGTCACTGTCAGCTTCTCACCACACAGTGAGGAGATCCCACCACTACTACCGCCACCAAGGTTGGAAGAAACACATCCAAATCAGACCTTCCCAGGAATCATAGGATTTCAGAGCCCAAAGAGCCTCCCTGTTTGTCTTAGAGATTAAGGAAGGGACCCTGTCACAGGATCCCATGAACCAGTGAGACAGACTCCCTCTCCTGAGAGAGCTGGGATTGACAACTGACATCTGGGGAAAGGAGGCCAGGGTACAAGAGCA
>NW_016819049.1:1938577-1952189 GCF_001698545.2 Rhinopithecus bieti
TTTTTAGACAGAGTCTCGCTCTGTCACCCAGGCTGGAGTGCAGTGGCGCAATCTCAGCTCACTGCAAGCTCCGCCTCCCTGGTTCACACCATTCTCCTGCCTCAGCCTCCCGAGTAGCTGGGACTACAGGCACCCGCCACCACGCCCAGCTAATTTTTTGTATTTTAGTAGACAGGGTTTCACCATGTTAGCCAGGATGGTCTCAATCTCCTGACCTCGTGATCCGCCCACCTCGGCCTCCAGAAGTGCTGGGATTACAGGCGTGAGCCACCACCCCGGCCAGGGTTTTAAAATATGTATATTTGTTGAGACAGGACCTCACCCTGCTCTGTTGCCAAGGCTGGAGTGCAATGGTGTAAACACAGCTCACTGCAGCCTAAACCTCCTGGGCTTCAGTGATCTTCCTGCCTCAGCCTCCCATAGAGTTGGGACCACAGGTACACTCCACCATGCCTGGCTGATTATTTTGTAGAAATGGGGTCTCAGTTTATTGCCCAGACTTGTCTCAAATGCCTGGGGTCAAGCAAGTATTTTAATCTCCTTTGGGTCAGAAAAGCTGACGGAAGCAGCGAACTCTCCCTAGAAAGATGCACACAGACGGGCAGGCACACACTTCCTTCCAATTTTAGGAGGTCACAGACCCTAGAAAGCCCACCTGGGGCCAAGGTTTTCTCTGCCCCTTCTCCTAAATGCCCTAGAGTGGTGGTCCCCAGCCTTGGCTGCACACAGGAATTACCCTGGGAGTTCTGAAAGTTATTGATGCCTGGCCCCACTGCCAGAGACCCTGATGAGTTGTTCTGGGCTGCAGCCTGGGGATCAGGGTTTCTTCAGTTCTCCAGGGGTTCCAGTATATTGAGACCCACTGCCGTGGCTCCATTCCTCACACAGGCCAGCCCCTCTGCTCCTCAGTGGGGTGCAGGCAGGCCTGGGGTTTCTGGTGCAGCAGCGCCTGGCCAGAGAGAATCTGCCTGGCACTCTGGCATCTGAAAACAGTGTCACATGAAGCTCCCTGCACCATCTTCCAACCTGGACTGCCTCAAGGCTCCTTCCACTCCAGTCTATTACCCCAGAGCAATATTACTGTGCATGAGAAGACCTTTGAGATCACTGCACTTTTCAGAGGAGCCAGAGAGAGTAAGAGATGGCAGGTGGCACAGCAAGCTTGAGCTAAGCATGAAGTAGATAACTTAAGATTCCCAGTCCAGAGCTCCTTTCCCTACCTGCGGCCCTGTCCCTGCACACTGGGGCTCCCACATGGGAGGGATAAGAAATACTGGACTCAGAATCACAGAGACGGTCCTTGGCTCCACCCCTGGCTCTGCCGGGTATCTGCCACATGACCTTGGGAAACACTGCAGAGCTGCTCCCTTATCCACAGATGGGGATGCCAACCCAGCCCACCCACCGCAGGCGTGAAGGTGAATCACCATCAGGCTAGTGCATAGTAGGGCGCAATCTATGCTGGTGCCTGGCCCTCTCCTCCCACTCTCCCTGCCTGAAGATGCCACATCTGCCACACCTTGCCGGCTGTGTAGCCTTGGGTGATCACCTTACCACTGTGCCTCAGCTTTCCCACCTGTAAAATGAACTTAACAATGGGTTGTGGTCAGGCTTAAAGAGTTTGTATCTATAAAGTGCCTGGCACCCAGTAAGTGTCAGATAAATGTTACCAACTATGGTGATGATGATGATCTGGAAAAGTTGTTGCTTTCATGACCAACAGTCTGAAGCCCTCTGAGGCCTGATCTAGTCTTCAGCCATGTGCCCACCCTGGAGAGGCTCCGTGCCAGAAGAAGCAGCACCACTGCAGCAGCCACTGGGAACTGCCTGAGACCCAGAGATCCAGCCAGTTTGGCGAGTTGGGCATCCGATCCCGTGGGAGCTCGGTCTGCCCAGTCAGGCAGAAAGGGGAGTGAGAAAGCCTGGCTGGGCTATTGTGCCCTGGACGCCAGCCCATCCACAGGCACTCCACCTGCAAGCTGGTTCTTGGCCACCAGCTCTCTGGTCCTCTGGACTTTGTTCTGATCACTCATGGAAAGAGACTGGGCACAGACGGCTGTGTTTGTTTTCATATTGGACAGGTGATGTATTTCCTGAAACCCCTGCTGACAACAGGGCCTGGCTTTTGACCTCTCACTATCTTATTTTCAATCTCTGGTCTTACTCTTATTGTTGATATTAACCCCACCCACTAGAAAAAAAAAAAGCTGCTACTCTGGGCAACAGGAGAAGAGTGAGCATAAGCAGGATGAGGGCCTCAGGTTTCCTTTAGACCTAGGGTTCAGCCCAGCCACCGTGGCTCATACCTGTAATCCCAGCATTTTGGGAGGCCGAGGCGGGCAGATCACCTAAGGTCAGGAGTTCAAGACCAGCCTGGCCAACATGGTGAAACTCCATCTCTACTAAAATACAAAAAATGAGCTGGGCGTGGTGGCGGGTGCCTGTAATCTCAGCTACTCAGGAAGCTGAGGCAGGAGAACTGCTTGAACCCAGGAGGCAGAGGTTGCAGTGAGCTGAGATCGTGCCACTGCACTCCAGCGTAGGCAACGAGAGCAAAAGTCTGTCTCAAAACAAAACAAAACAAAACAAAACAAAATCCTAGGCTTCAATCCCAGCTCTGCTCCCTCCTAGGTGTGTGAGCTTGAGCAAGCGAGTTATTAAACCCCTCTGAGTCCCAACATTCCCACCTCTAACACCAAGATGCTGGTGGGATCCCCATCTCATGGGATTGTTGGAGGAGTAGGAAATGACACAGAAGGAGCTTTGGGGTCACTGTCAGCTTCTCACCACACAGTGAGGAGATCCCACCACTACTACCGCCACCAAGGTTGGAAGAAACACATCCAAATCAGACCTTCCCAGGAATCATAGGATTTCAGAGCCCAAAGAGCCTCCCTGTTTGTCTTAGAGATTAAGGAAGGGACCCTGTCACAGGATCCCATGAACCAGTGAGACAGACTCCCTCTCCTGAGAGAGCTGGGATTGACAACTGACATCTGGGGAAAGGAGGCCAGGGTACAAGAGCAGCACAGGCTGGCAGGCATCCCTGTATATTATGCCATTACCCACTGCATCCATGCAATCTCCATAACACCCTCACCTGCTGCCCAAATGAACAAGGTAAATGGCGCAGCCCACCACCCCACCCTTCCATACCTCTGCTGCCTGCTGCCTGATCCCCCAACCCTACCCCAGATCCCTGAGGCCTGACTCTCAGCTTCCTTTCAGGAAGGAAAAGAGCAGCTCCACCAATCCTGACCAGGACATTCCTTCAGTTTGACTGATGAGGCTGACAGATGTGGCCCTTCTCAGGAGGTTTTGCTTTGAAACCCTAGCAATGAGACTGGAGGGCCTTTAGGTAAACAAGGGGGCCACTCTGACAGGCGAGTGCAGAGTGGGAACCAGCAGATACCTCGAGCCCTCCAGCATTCCTGCCTGGACCCCATGCAGCCAAAGAATCAAGCTGAGGCTGAGCCGTAGCCTCTGACCTCTTGCTTTCCACAGCCCCCTTGCTTGACTGTTTTTGGCTTCTTAGCCAGCTGCTTGGGCCCCAGACAGCCCCCACTCTCTCCCAATGCTAGGTGCCAAGACTCATGTACTCGGATTCACAGTGCCAGAATAGCCTTTTCATCACTAGCTCAGCCCACACTCCTCAGATGAAGAGACTGATGTCCAGAGAAGAAAACGAACCCCTACCCCCAACCCTTCTGGGGAGTGCGCACGTTCAGTGTGTATGTTGGGGGATAGGGAGGGGACTGTGTAGGGCAGTCAGTGTGTCCCAGCCTGCTTGGCATCATGATACACGTTGAGAAGTATACCTATTTGTTCAGCTCACTGGGACAGACAGATAGAACTACATCTGGCTTGAGGTTACTGGCCTAGGGCTCTGTTCTCAAGGGCTCCAGAGATAACCATCTTGACAGCTCATTGATCGGAAAGCTCTAACCTAAAGGGATATTTAGGAGCTAAAGAGAGCCTGCAAGAAGCCTCAGATTCCAGAGGACCTGACAACAGGATTCCCAGGTGGGCTCTCAGGGGCCAGCCACCTTTTGAGGCCCTCTCCCCAGTGCCACAACTGGAGGCAGTTAAATAATGAAGCAGATGATACTATGGGCCCTGAGAGAGACCTAAATTCCAAATCTCATTTCTCAGTATCCATGTGACCTCTGGCAAGCTGCCTGCCTGCACTGAGCCTCAGCATTCTCATCTGTAAAATAGACTATCTAGAACTCTCCAAGAGGAAACCAGAATCAGCGTGCCAAACCCAAGGTTGTCAGCATGACAGAGACAGAGGATTCTGTTAGGTCCCACAGCAAGGAAGTTGCATAAAGATTGTCCCTTGAGGCATGGGATGGACACAGGGTTCCTGCAGACTGCCCCAGGGAAGTCACCACCACCCAAGAACTTGAAATGAGACTGGGCAGAGGGAAGACCTAGGGGCAAAAGGAACATTCATGAAATGTGAGTGTTGCTTCACTGATCTTATCTCATTCAGCCCCCAAACCCCAGGCAGGATCACTGGGATTCAGGAGGGTGGCAGCACTGGCCCCGGTCACACAGGGGACAGTGGTACAGCTGAGCTCTGCCCTCCAGACTCTCTGACTCTGGAGTTCAATACCCTACTGACTTTGTGACATTGCTTCCCACCACCAAGGCAATCGCAAGGCAGGGAGCGGGGGTCACTGCAGCCGGGTGTTAAAGGGGCAAAGCCTTGGTCCCAGGACTGTAAAATCAGAGCATCCAGAGGTGAGGCCAGGCACCTGCAGGTTTAGCAAACACACAGCATTTCAGAATTCTCTCCCTCTACCAGCCAGCCATGAAGGAGGTGGACACAGAGGGCTGAGCTGAAACAGCAGGACATGAAACCAGGCCTAGCCCTCAGAGGGAACCTCATAGGGCACACTGTCCTCTCAGAATACACAGCTCATGATCCAGAGGGCCTGAGGTGCTGCCCTCCCAGGGGCCTCCCAAGTGGCCCTTCTGTGCTCAGTTTCTCTCCTGAGCCACCATCCATTGCAGTTCACCGAATCCCCACTCCAGGTCCGCCCGGAGCTGGAGTGAAACAGGAAACAGATGACTCGAACTCATCCCTGCCCTCAGGGAGCACCCAGTCCAGACAAGCACAGACATGAACGTGAGCAATTATACAAAGCAGCCTGCTGACTCCATCTCCCTCTGAAGGACAAAAGGGGCTCTCTAGAACACAGACTCAAGTGTTTAACAATGACAAATGCGAACATGTTTGCATGATTACTAACTAGACATTGTGCCAAGCCCTTCACGTGGCTCAGTTTATCCCTGCAATGATCCTATGAGATAAGTACTGTTCGTCACCCCGTTATACAGCTGCAGAAACTGAGACTCACGGTGGTCAAGGGCCTTGCCCAAGGTCACCTTGCTGGTAGGGCAGAGAGTTGAACCCCAACAGTCTGACCCTCCCAGAGCCCCTGAGCTTTGTTGTCACACCATGCTGCCTGCAGAAACAAAGTTGTAAATGACAGGTAATGAAAATTACCCCACCAAGGCCCAGCCTAGATTAATTGAGCTTTATGGCCCAGCTTCCAAACCCAACCAACTGAAGACACTCTGGGGTGACACTAGGCACCAGTGACCAGCTTGCACACTGATCCCAGAGCCTAGCCAGCTAGAGTAGGTGGCTAACAAAAGGGTGTGAGCCCTGAGTAGGGTGATTAGAGAGAGGGATGGGGACTCTAATCAGGGACCCCACATGGCAGCAGGCAAGCCTTTTGTCACATCGTACCATCCCCAGGCACTGAGCTCAGGAAGGTAGAAACAGGCTGCTGAAATGCTATCTCCTCAAGGCAGCCTTTCCAAAACATTCTCCAGCACAGACTCAGGCAACACCATATGGCAGCCCTAATTATCTCATCATGAGAATTTAGGATAGACATCAGACAGGCATAGGTTCAAACCCTGGTTCTGTTTATTTACCCTTTTTATTGAGACAGAGTCTTACTCTATCGCCGAGGCTGGAGTGCAGTGGCATGATCTCAGCTCACTGCAATCTCTGCCTCCCGGGTTCAAGAGATTCTCCTGCCTCAGCCTCCCATGTAGGCAGGATTACAGGCACACACCACCATATCTGGCTAATTTTTGTATTTTTAGTAGAGACGGGTTTCACCACGTAGACCAGGCTGGTCTTGAACTCCTGATCTCAAGTGATCCACCCATCTCAGTCTCCCAAAGTGCTGAGTGGGATTACGGCATGAGCCACTGCGCCTGGCCTGTCTACCCTTTCCCAACTGTCATTTAACTTTTCTGAGCCTCAGTTCCTTCATCTGTCCAATGGGCTGATCCTTCCTGCCTCCCAAGGCTTAGTTCTCAGTACTCTGCAGGCCTTTAGGAGTATTTGATGGGCAGAGAGAAGAGTAAGTGAGACACAGTGAAAGCAAAGTGATGCACATAGGTACAGGGACTCTGGCTCCACAGATGCTTGGGTGAAAGCACAGAGAGATGGGCCAGGGGTGGAGGGTAGGGGTAGGGGTAACTGCAAGAACTTGGGGGTAGGGGGTCTTCTTGGCTGAGAGCTAGCTGAAGGCAGCTCAGCCCAGGTGAGGAGAGGGCAGGGCAGGGCTCTGTGGGGCCTTAGCCCTCTCTGAAGTTCTTCTCCCTCACCTGTCTCTTCCTTTCTGTGGGGGTCCCTATCTCTGTCTGTGGCTCCCTGGAGCCATCCCCTCTTCCTTGTCACTCCCTGTTTCTGCCATCATCTAAGTCTCTCCCTTTAACATCCCGAGAGCCTTGGAATACCCAGAGTGTCCAGGGCAACCTCACCCAGCCCACAGGCCCCAATCTCTAGCCTACCAAGCCCTCCCCATGACAGGAGTCCAGCTCTTGCAAGGGGTGGCCCTGAGAGACCCACTTCCATGGTCTACTGCAGAGATCTGGGCCCGCCGAGGCAGGAATAAAGGGGCTGTGCTTCCCATAGAGGGCCCCACGTTCCCAGGCAGGGAAGCAGCCATTTAAGCAGCCCAGACACTTGGCAGCTCCAGCAGGAACGCTGGTAAGAAAAGGAAACCAGCACGGGCCTGTCAGGGCTCCCTCCCCAGGGCTCCCTGGGCCTCTCCTCTGGGTTTGCTGAGGGGCTTGGGCAGAGCAAGGTACAGAGGGGAGAGTGAGAGAGGCAGGGATAGAGAGACTAAAAAGAAAGACATAGGCTCGAGGGTGAAGGGAGCCTCCAGTCCCCCGGAGCACCAACCTGCAGACCCTGAGGCCCTGCCAGGTCCCACCAGGAAGTCTAGGGGAGCCTGTGGTGAGGCCAGCCTGGGAGTGCAGGCCCTGCTGACCCAGGAGGACCTCACACCCACCCCTGGAGCCAGGCCAACTCCCCAGCTCCTGCTCTGGGGCCACCCCAGAGACTGCCCTGCATGTTCTGTCTCCTCCTGTTTTGTAGCCAAGAGTCCTGTTTCCTCTGTGGCCTCCCAAGGAATGGGCCCACCCTCTAGCCTCCCCCACCCTGCCCTCTCCCTACCTCCCATTAACAAAGACCCTTCCCCAGCACATCTTTCTCAGCTTTGGCCTCCCCGAGATTCTAGGAGCGGCAGCACTGTGCCCTGGGAAAAAACCCTATCCCCCACCAAATGTGATTCCTGAGCAGGCTGCTGGCCAGGCCTTTATGATGAGAAAGGGCACTGCAGTGCTCTGAGCCAGCCACTCTGAGCCCCCTAAGGAAGCTGAGGCAGACAGAAGGGACCTGACCTCAGCCCGCAGCGGCTAACACAAAATGAACATCCGAGTCCCAAACAGCCCCATCCAATCCCTTCCACTAGAGCAACTCATGGCCATGGGGAGGAAGAGAGAAGGGGAATGAGCCCAGCTAGCTTTAGGCTGTAATCAATCACTCCCCTTCCCCAAACCTCAGCTTACCTATCTGTGCAATGGGGACAGTCCCTATGCCAGCTCCTAATGCAGGTGGAAATCTGGGACCCCATCCCCCTGGCCCAGTCCTCAACCTAGCCCTCTGCTAGCCTCTCCTCTTCCCAGGGCCAACCAACTTTCCATTGCTGAGGGACTTAGCCAAGAATTTGGCGTCCACTGAGAGCTGGGGCAGGCAGAGAGGGTAGTGAGTACGGCTGTGGGCCTTGGGCGAGTTCCCCTCTCTGGGTAGTAATGGTTCATTCCTGTCCTAGAGGGAGGTGTGTGGTTTGAGGAGTAAAATGCTCTAGCACAATAAAGGGAAGTGTGATGATCATTATCACCATGAGAAGGTCCTGGGCCACACGGAGCTAGAAAGGGGGTGTATAGATGTACAGACAGGTGAGAAGGAAGGGTGCTAGGTGCTATAGGAAGTGGTCTGTCCCCAGGGGCCAGGCATGGGACATGGGGCAACACCATCGTGGTCTCAGATAGAACCAGGCAGGGCCTCACACCTGGGCTGGCTCCCTGGCTCTCTTCCCACAGGAAGATAGGGGCTCAGAGAGAGGCTGTCTCCTTCCCTGGGTGACCCAGCAAACCAGGCACTACACCAAGAGCATATGGGCCTGGAGAGCCTCCAGGTGTCCAGAGGAAAAGGGGACTATTTGTTCCCCAGTAGGAAAATTGATATGTAAATAAGCAGCCACTGACCTGACCCAAGCCTCCTGGGAGGCCGCCCTCAGGTCGCCTGGGCCCCATCCCCTGGTCTCCTGTTTGCCGATCATGTGTGATCCTGAGAACACAGGAGACAGAGTATCTCTTTCTACAGATCTGGAAATTGAGGCTCAGGGGGGTTAGTAACATGCCCAGGGAGGGTCACAACTTGGAACTGGCAGAGTCTGATTAAATCAGCCTGATTCTGTCCCTGTGACCAATCCTTGGCCCATTATCCACCAAGGACACCCCCTACCTAGAGCAGATATAGTTCAGGCCTTAGGCCAAGCCCAACCAGGCCCCCCACTAAAGGGGGTCGGGGTGGGTGGAGGCAGAACGTAGCCTGAGCCCACTACAGGGAAGATGAGGGACTGGCATTTCCTGAGTGCCATGAACCCCCAGGCGCCAGTGCTAGATGTTTTGCACTTTATCTCCCGCAAGTATCAGAAGTTATCAACAAGGAAAGTAGCTTTCTTACTTTCCGACGAAGGAAACCAGGGTTCAGAGAAGGTAAGTGACTTGCTGAAAGTCACAAGCCTGAGAGATCCAGGTCTGAGGCCAACCTTTCCCTAGCATGCACAGACTCAGCTGCACGCCCTGCCAGACCCTGCAGGGGCTTGGACCCACACCAGCCACAGGGCCTGCTCTCATGCCTCACTGGGGAGTTAACCAACCTGGTCAGCCAGTTTGCCCACTGCACAGAACCCGAGAGAGTTGAGTTGGCTTGGCCAGAGGAGCAAGGCTTCCCTGAGGGAAGAAAGTGGCTAGAGCCAGGTGTGGAAGAATGAGGAAGACTTAGGAGGAAGTGATGGCATTCAGGTAAAACTGCAGGGCCCAGGCACCCATGTGTGGAAAATTCTGCATGACACATTTTAGAAGAAAAGCACAGTTCCCAGGAGAAGCAAGCAGCTGAGCTGGGAGGAAAACCTGGGCTGAACCCCTCCTTCCCCTCAGCACCAAGGACCTCATGTGCAAGGCCCGGGCAGGAATCAGAAACAGAGACAGCCTGGACCACCCTGTCCTGCCTCCCCATGGGTTCTTGGCCAACAGCAAAGATCCCAGGCCAGGCTTTTCTGGGATCCTGGGCCCCTTGCACCCAGAACCCACCAGCCCAACTGAGAGCCCTGGGATCCTTCATCCTACGGCTGAGAAGAGAGAGAAAGTTCTCCCGTCTTCGGGGCTGGGCTCAAGATGGGCTGCAAAGACAACCCAGGTTCCAGTCTTAGCTCTTGTACCACCCCTCAACCGCCCGCGGGATTCTGGGCAACTCACTGCTCTGTCATCCTCATCCTCTGTGAACATGGGCTTAGTAATAATGCCTGCCCTATTTCACAGGGTGCTGGAAGGCTTGAGGGACTGGGAATAAGTACATGAGAAAATGTCCACTGCCAAGAGCTATAAAGCATAAGGGATCATTATGAGAAAGGAGAATTCAGATGTCCCAAGCCGGGAAGTGACTTGCCCCCAGGCCACAGAGCCAGACAGTAGCAGAGCAGGATTTAAAAGGGGTCTCCTGCTGACCAGCCAGTGCCCTCCCACTGCAAGACCCTGAATCCCAAGGGAGCTTTGACCCTCGGGCTGACCCTCTCTGTGTGGATGGCGGGTGGGGCAGAGGCTGCTTGCTCCACATACTGGCTCCCTCTAGAACAGGACCTGTTGCTGTCCCAGACCAGACCCCAGCCTTGAATTCGAAATCAAAAGCCCAGCTCTGCCCCTTTCAGTTCTGTGACCTTGTTTCACCTCCTGGACCCTCGGTTTCCTCATCTATACAATGGGACCTGGTGTTAACCCCTACCTGGGGTGGCTGACCTGACATCATGGCTGCAAAGTGTCCAGGATAGGGCCTGGCACACATTACATGCTCAACAACTGAGGCTTCTCTCTTCTCCCTCTGTTGTGCCTGCCGGGTGAAGCCCACGTTTGACAGGAGAAAGTTCCTGGCTTCCTGGAAAACCTGCCCAGAACCATAACTGGGAACATAAACTGCTGGAGAACACTAGACCTTGGAAGAAGATCACGTTACTGAAGAGTCAGTCGGGGGATAAGAAGTGGAGCAAGATCCCAGCGCAGAGATGGTGTGGAGGAACCTGCCTCCCCAGACCCCTCACTTGGGGCCAGCACAGTGGTCAGGGAAGGCATCTCTGCTTCCACACCAGACCTGCACTGGAGAAGTTGAGGTGGGGAGCGTGACAGGGCCAGGGTTCCAGTACTAGCCCTCCTACTTTCAACATCCTCAGACATAGCAGGTCACCTGTCAGAGACTCAGTTTTCCTTTCTGTAAAATGGAGGTGTGGATAATCCTCTTGTCCTCCTGCACAGAAAGTTCCCAAAGGACACATGGGAGAAGGGGTGGTGAGGTGGGGGCAGGAGGCGAAGGTGAGTTCAGGCCTCACAAGATGAGCCTTTATTAAACAGGACAAGGTTCCTACTGTCAGCAGCACCAGGAGCTGAAACTCACCACAGAACCCCACCCTGCCCCATCCCACTACTTTACTGGTACCCAAAGTATGGTCCAGGGCCAGAACTGCAGTGTTCCCTGGGAACGTGTTAGCAATGCACATTCTCAAGTGGTACCCCAGACCCACAGAATCAGAAACCTGGGGGTGGGGCCAAGCAATCTGTGCTTTCACAAGCTGTCCAAGGGACTGATACATGTCAGAGTTTGAGAACTACCGCAACACCCACCACCCACTCTGGAGAAACTTTCCCCCACTGACTCATCTTCCCACCTCCTCCTTTCCAGGAGACTGTTGGGGAGGATGGAGTCACTGTGGGGAGAGGTCATTAAATAGTAAAGAGAGTCCATGATTAGTTAATGACACCACAGGCTCCCAGAGAGGAGAGGGTCAAAAGTCAGACTGTAATTGAAGAGAAAACACTCCCCTATATCTATCTGCCTTTCTCCATCTCCTTCTCTTTCACAGATACACATACCCTAAAAGCCTGCTCCTCCTCCTCCTGTGAGTGGGCCAACTAGAACCAGGGACAGAGAGAACACTCCCCCACCAGTAGGGCTGAAGCGAAATTGGGAGACTGGTTAGGGTGGGAGATTCTGGTCCTCTGGCCTTGAGTTTAAAAACCATCTGACTTGGAAAGCCACTTCTAGGAATTCATTCCATGGAGCTCATTAGAGTTGAGTACAAAATATACATAGGGACAAGGCGATCATTATAGCAAGGGGAATACTAATGAAAAATTCAAAGGGCCTAAATGTGCAACGGCTGGGGAATGCTTAACCAGGTCACAGCAGATTCCTATGGTGCAATACTACAGAGCTGGGAAACTTGCTGGAGAATGCTCAATCACATGGGAAAACCCTCCCTATACAGCGTTCAGTCAAAAGTGGCAGTGCAGGAAGTGGTTTGTGTGGTACAATCCCAATCTTGTATGTGTGTGCTTTTTTTTAAAGCCAAAACACCAAACTGTTCACAGCAGTTATCTCTGAGCAATTATTTCCTCCTGCAGGTCTGTTCTTTACCGCCTGAATTTTTCCACACAAAAAAACCTCTCTTTCTTCAATAATCAGAAAGTTTGGGGGGTTTCTTGGGGTAGCCATTTGGTTTAGATAAAGTTTGTAAAAGAAAATATCTCCTTCCTATGTCAGAATCGCTGGCCTGGGGTCTTCTGCTACAAGATTTGGTTCCACCAGGGAGTTTCCACATTGTGTGTAATTCCAACAAGCCAGATCAGGATCAACATGGGGAAGCCAAGGGTGGGTGGGTTTGCTCAGATTCTATCCCCTATTTTCTAAGAGTCAGTTCTTTCCAGAAATAAAAAATCATGAGCTCTCCAAGACTTGAGGTGCGTGAGCAAACGCTGGATGTGGTCCATGGGATCAGACTGGGCAGGGAGGTTGACTGGATGGAGCACAGAGCTGCTCACACCACCAAGATCCTGTGACTCTAGACATAAGCCCTCAATTTTGCCCTCAACTCTATGCCAAGAGCACCCAGGTCAAGGCTGGGCTCAGATAGTCTGGGTACCAAGACTGCAGAGACCTAAGGCCTCTGCTGACCCCCCACCAGAGCTCCACGCAACCCTGGAAAGCTCCTTCACTCCAGATTGGGGACCTCAGCCTTCAGAGAGGAAGACTCCCTGTCATTTCCCCCGAAGTAATGACAGGAACAGCCTTTGTTCATCATCACCACCCTTATCCTCTGGTTTCATTGAGGGTGCACTCTTCCCTGGTTCTGCCACGAAGCATTTTACCAGCATTATCTCATTTAATCCTCATAAAAACCAAGGCTCTGAGAGGCCAAGAAACTTGCCCAGAGGTGACCAGATACTGTGCCCATAGCTAGGTCTGGCTGACACCAATGCCTGAGAAGCTAGAAGAACCCCAAGCTGTAGGCACAGCCCCAGTGGTTCCCTGACTGCAACTTGCAGGGATCTTTAGGGACTCCTATATGCACAAATTTTGAGAACCATAATGCCATGCTATACCATCTCCTGGCAAACAAGGAGACTTGCTCAACCCTGCCAGGAGAGGGTGTGGGGCAGAGAAAGCGGGTAAGAGGGGCTTTCAGATGGAAAACAAGTGACTAGTTCAGAGTAGAGGACACATACTCCCTGCCTCAGTTACCCCACTGCTGTGTGTTCAGAAAGGCCAGGGGTCAGGGAGGTGGGCTAGCTACATGTCCAAAGGTGACTCAAGGCCTAGACACTCACTTGCTCCATGACCTCAGATAAATCAAACCTCCCCTGCCGAGTTTCTATTTCCTCTATAGATGATGATGTCTCATAGGTCCCATTGCAAAAGCATTCTAATATTCCACTTTTTAAGACAGTGAGTGGGAGACGGTTTTCCAACTGTACTAGTAGAATTTACCAATTGTTATTATTACCAGCAACAACAAACATTTATTGAGTGCTTACTTCATACCAGGTATCATTCAAAACGGTTTATGTGTACACGTGGGAACACAGACTCCCCTCTCCATTTGTTTCCCAGTGGAGGGACCTCTGTCAGGGAAACACCTCAGGCCTTGCTCCGCTGCCAGCCCCCCAGGTCCCCCCACCCCCCCCC